>NW_009613428.1:89468-97734 GCF_000690535.1 Cariama cristata
GCCGTTACCGGGCTCGTTGGTACGGCTCCTTGCTGGGCAAGTGTTGCAGAAGTGACTCTTTCTGCTTTAGGCATCTGGCTTTGAAATGATGTGTCTGGGATTGTTTTCCTTCCTCTGTGCCATCTGTGAAACAGGGCTAGTAACTCTGGTGTTCAGGCTCTGAGGCTTGTTGAACAAATACATCTGCAGGTGTTTGAGGGTCATCCAAGGGTTTATCATGGACTTGTCCTAAAGGGAAGACTTTTTGTAGTGACCATAAAATATCACGACCACACCGATGTCCATCTTCAGGCAGTATCCCAGCATTTCCCATTTTCAAACAACAACAAAATGCGCCTGACGATGAATAATGCTGAGGCTCAGCTGTTGCAGTTCACTGGCATGGAATGAAATAATTGAGGAGAAAAAAATCATTCCAGCAAACTGCAATTGAGGAGTGGAGATAAACACGCAGGTATGCTCCTGTCCTTGGCTGTGGTTGCCTGTCCCGAGGTGATGTCAGTCCTCAGCCAGGGAGCACTGTGCCTTGGCCATCTCTGCACAAGGGGCTGAGCAGAGAGATCATCATTGCCCACCTTCCCCGGTGAAAACCTGCTGCTCCTCCACTGGCCCCTGTAGCAGAAGGATGTGGACATTTTCTGGAGAACAATACTTATTCCCAAATGTCAGTAGTTACAGTGCTGTTGGAGGTCTGAGAGTTTCGCGGGGTTTTTTCCCTCACTTTTGCTCCCAGAGCTGAGCCGATTTAAATGTTGTGGATTAACAGTTGTTTTTCTTTGTTAAACGTTTATGAGCAACGATTAGACGAATGACACTGATGACAGAGCTGATGACGAGCATAATAAATTAGCAGTAACGATAATTGAGATTATCTTGTCTAATAAGGATGGTAATAATACTGATGGTGATGATGATTCTGGCACTGATGCTGGTGGCAGAGCCGTGTAGGCAAGAATAGTTTTAGGCAATGTCAGCATTTTATCATCACTGTAATGAAGGTTTAGAAAGCATTTCTCTTGCTTGAAGCTTGCTGGTCCACTGGTTGGATGGGTGGAGGGCTGGTAATGGCATGAAGAGGCAGAAGCTTCGAGGCCGGGAGCTGGAGCGCAGATTATAAAGTGAGTTTTGATGGTACCTCGTTACTGTCTGATGGGTGTAGAGCAACTTGCACGGGAAGGGATCTGGTGCTCTCAGTGTAAGGTCCAACAAATAAATGCTTTCGGTACTCAGCTCCGTCTGACCAGCGTGTGGGGAAGATCGAGGATGGGTTGGAAAGGGAGAAGGGAGCTGCTTTCCTTTGCAGAGAGGGTGACTCCGGGTTAGAGCTGGTGAGGTGGGCGTTAGAGCTAGCAAGGAGGGCAAAGGGAGAGGTGTTCACTCTCTGGCCCTTCGTAGTCACCCCACTCACAGTATATAAAACAAAAGGAGTTTGGGCATCGCTGGAATTGGAGAAGCTAAATACAATATATGAGTAAGTAAAGAAGAAGCCTGAACTTCACACACAGACCTACAGCTGCTGCAAGCCAGTCCCGGGAGAGACATCTCTGGTCCACCCGTACAAGGCACCGGGGCTGGCGTCTGTTCTGAGCCCAGCAAGAAAGGGATGCATTCAGGTAGTCCTTAAAATACCACTTTTTGGAGCTAGCAGAAAAAGGTAAAAGAGAGTAGTATAGATAACTTCAAGTCCCTTCAGATGCTGGGCACCCTGCGTTGGGCAACATCAGACCGACCTCTGGCAGGGGTACAGCACGGTAGAATGTAGAGGAATTTGGGGAAGTCGGTTATATCGCCGCAGGAGAGAGCAGGGCTGGGCTAATAGCTTGCAGAAAATGAAAATGCACCCAGCCCGGCTGTCCGGGGTATGTAGGATTCAGGGTAGGGAAGAACGGGTTCTTTTCCAGGACTATTTGCAAGCTTTCCTACCAACCTGGCAAAAATACAGCGGTTAAATATTAATGCGGAGATACAGAGAGTTGAGTCGTGTAAAAAACCTAGTGTCTGCGTTTAAGCTCTGGCAATAGTAAAAAGTTATTTAATTTGCAGCTCACCTTAAGTAAGAAAGTTGTCACCTGAGCACGAAAGTGCTAGCAAAAAAATTTCGGAGCTAATTCAGACTTTGTCAGTGCCTCTTCTTCTTGCTTGTCGGCTGTGTCTCGCTTGCTGTGGGTGGGACGGCAATAGCAGCAATTCAGCTGCCTCGGGGTTGTGAAGGTGCGATGCTGTTGTGTCTTGATGTGTAATATTAAATACCACCGGCAAATATCCTTCATCTGTAGGTTTAATTCACAAATTAACTGGCTTCAATCCTTCCTCAGTGCAAAGCCTTCCTTGAGGAGAATTTCTGAGCACATCCAGGGATGGTTTTGTGACCAGTGTGGAGAGTCTACATCCTAATCTCACAGAAAACATCCTTAATCCGGGACCACAGCAAGAACTTGAATTTAGGGCTCTGAAAGGGGAGGATAAGGCATTAACCTCGTGTACCTGCCCTTCTCCCATGCTGTCAAACTCAAGACACTTTGCTTTGGTTCTGCCAAAATTCCTTCGATAAGACATAGAAAAATTAGTTTATCAAATGGTTTTCTCTACAGTCAACGCTAGAGTCAGTTCAAAGCTTTAATTTCCATTTCAGTGGACTCTCAACCCTCTACACGGAATTCCAAATAGGGCTTTCCTCCACACCCCATCCAGGATTTTAATTGTGTGCAAGGAAAAAGTTGTGTGCCTGTTAGTTCAGATTTGTGAAGTGTATTATTTTATTACTTTAATGTTTTTCTATTTTTTTATGCATCTACTTTATATACTTTATAGATTTCATATTTCACTTATTTGTATTTATCCTTATACATGTTCACATATACAATTGTTTACACATACAAGTGTAAAGTACAATTTACCCTCGGTAACAATGCTGTGGCCCTTCTGTTAATCAGTACCACATCAGTGGCAGCTGTTCATTCCTGTTTTAAAGCTAATTAGTGGGGAAATCATTTTTCAGGAGAGATGCTGAGAATTTAGTTAAGAGGCTCTGCAGAATGGTTGCTTCCCCTGATTATGCTGCACGTAATCTACCATGCCAAGGAGCAGTAACGATGAGTGAGGGAAGAAAGAGAATATGAATGAGAAATTTCCTCACCGAAGCAGGCTCGGGATGTCATTTGGGTAGCTGGGTGATTAGCACGAGGGTGATCAGATGGGTATTTGGGGTGAACAGCTTTGAAATCCGGATGCCCACACCATCGTCTTGAAGACTGTTGATGGGAAGCAGTTATATACTGGATTTTGGATTTCCTGATTTAATCGTGAGTTTACTGACCTCTTAGCATGAGCTTCTCACAGGTTAATAACCTCCCCTCCCCGTATAATCCAGCGCAGGGGGACATGCTCTGGTCATACGTCATCTCATGTAAAGGAATGCATCAAGTTGCATCATTCTCTTGTCCCATATCAAGTCCCCTAGTGCCTTCCTGGTCGTCATCTTTTCTTAAACCGAAGTGACCAAATGTAGAGACCTGAATCATGTCCCTGCATTCATCAAGGAGGCTCTTTTGGGGAGGGGGGAAACCTGAAGGCCAGCCTGCCTGCATGGACACAGCAGTGGGCTCTTCCAGCCCATTTCGCCTGCTGCCAAGCTTGAGACATGCGCTATATCAGAGAGGGGACTCATGATTTTTCCAAAGCCTTTACCTAGGAGCCAGTCACAAATACAGTTATCATCCCTCTTAGAGTATGTTCTTCCCACAAAGAGACACTCCTTGGTTTGGAAAATATATCCATCACAAGGTGGACACATCTTTGAAAGCTATAGCTCAGGTATGTTATTTCTCCAGTTAAAAAAAAAATAAATAAATCAAAAAACCCCAACCCTACCTGATGTAGCACTAGGGGAAGTCCCAGGTATCTTGATTTTGAGGTTTTTGACCAACCTGGTGCTGCTGACTCCCAAGGTCTACCCTACAGCATCACAGAGAAAATGATGTAGGGACCATCACCGAGGACACCTGCCTGCATGTTCCTGCAGAGGCAGCCGAGCACGTGGCTCGGTCCTGACCCTGCCATCACTCCAGTAAATCCCCAAACACCCAGAGTGCAATTACAGAAGAGAATTATGCGGCTGCAAGAAGACGATGAGTTAACTTTATTTTAGCTTTCTGCTTGTCAATAGGTTTTGAGTTCGCCAGGCTCTTCTACCTTTAAAAGGTTCAGCAAGAGTTGAGCTGAGTGTTCGTTCCTTTGACCTGAAAATTTGGATGCTAAAATGGAAGTGTAATGCAGTAGACATGCACTTTATGAGGTTTAGCAAAGCAGAAGAAACACTGGGTTGGGTTTTTTTTTGAGGTAGATGGTTTTTGCAGAAAGCCAATGATGACAACACTGGTGTGTCTAGCGATGGATAGCGTGCTCCTGCTGCTCTGTCCATCTGCTTACAATTGACTTCCAAATAGCTACTAAATGCAGCATTTTTCTGTTATATGTCTGGGCTAGAAGCTTCCTTTTAAATCTCATTTTAGAGATAATTTTGTCTGGAGATAAAAACACTGCATTTAAAAATGATACCGTTTCTGGGAAGATGCATTTTAAAACTCTTGGATCTCTATTTCAGGCTGGATAAAGAGAAAAATAAATCCCACATTTATCTGTAATCCAGTAAATATCTATTTGCCCACAAACTCAAGGGGTTCTCAGGTTTCATTAAAGTGACTGTTCCATACTATATATTTCCCATTAAAAGAATTCAGCGTTTCTTTAAATGCAGGTTCAGGATGTCCCAAACACTTAACCCACTGACTTCTTTTTTTGCACCACTAGAAAAAAAAACAGAGGTTTGATCAGCGAAAATCTTACGAAAAGCATTCTTTAGCTTCCCTCTGAGTCCAGTGAGTCGCAGGCAAGTTTCTCCCAGCTAGTATGGTGCTGACTAAGATGCTGGATTTAGGGGGAAATAAGGTAACGATTTGGCTAATTTCAAACCTCTGTCCCTTGCAGCTTTACAGAGTAGAAATGCCATACATGCTTTTTTAAAAAGATAGGCTGTGCTTTCCTCAAGAGCTCTAAGGCTTGCTTGTTTCTATACTTAGAATAAGAAAGTTGCCTGTGGTACTTAATGCTTTCCCAAGGGTTTGAACAGCGTTAAAGTCAGTACAGAAACCAAATACCCAATTCCTCGTCAAATTAAGGGATACTTCAGTGCTTTCAGGATTTTCTGGGACTGACATTTCTAAAGGCTCCAATGAGCGTTAGGTTTCCAAGGCCCTTTTGCGTTCTGATATTGAAAAATCTCTTCCCATAACAACCCTGAACGTTCTTCCATTTAAGCCCAGCTTGGCATGCGTGCGTTTGGCATCAGCCACGGCTTTGGCTGCCGCATATTTCAAGGTAGGACGCGTCTAGGAAGTGAGGACATGCCTTCAAAATGAGACCCATCTAAAGCGTTTGAGGCTAAAGTATGGCATTTGAAGCTAGGCTGGAATAACTTTCTAATTATTCTCTGCTAAAATCTGGCACGTAGGCTGAAGCATGGTTTCTCAGCCAGAATAGTCTGAGAGAATGGTATTTAAACAAGGCGGTGCTCAGAAGAGTTTTAAGCTAAAAGTCAACATAGATCCACCTCTAGAGTGGGACACATTTGCATCCAAGACTACACGAAACGCAGTCTGTTAGACCATGCTTTCCAAACTCTGCAGAGTTCAAGGTCTAGCATTCTTCTGAAATTTCCATTAACTACTCATCTTCACTCTTCGGTCCTGAAATATCTTCAAAAGCCTGGCTTTAAGTGCTTTGCTGGAACAGCGTCAATGCTAAACGTATATACAGTTTTCAAATGCAACTGTAATTCTGGGCTCAAATGTTCCTTTCCAAACCAATTTGCAACTCAATTAGGTTCTGGCTAATTCATATTTAAGCTAAGTTTGTAAGGGAAAAAAGCCCAGTTAAAAATTATTGGGACTTGTCCAATGAAAATATTGGTTTGGAGTGCCAACGGGAAATAATGAGAGAATTGGTCATAGAAGGATTTGTTTTAAAAAGATTTAATCATTTGGGGGCTCTTTTTGTACTCTTATATGCTGTGACTTAGAAGAGATCATAATTTGTTCCATGCTAAGTGACTATTTCAATATTTCTGTCACCTTTAATGCAAAGCTACAAGGATTGCAAATGGCCAAGCCGTACTGTACCCCTCCACTTCTGCTCATAGCTGTGCCCTTGGATTCAGTGCTTGTTTGCACACAAAACGATCCTATTTCAAGGTGGCAGATTTGGAAGTTCCCTTCAGTCTTAAAAAAAAAGAAAAAAAAAAGTATATGTATATACAGATACACTCAAGGACACAGATATATATATATATATATACATATGAGAGAGAGAACCAACTGAAAGATAATTACGCCAGACCATTTTCACCTTGGTAACTCGTGCAGATCTACTCTAAGTAGGTCAAATATGTCATTACGTGCTTTAAAATGGCATCTGCTCTGCATTAGGCTGCTCAGAGCTCGGCTTCAGGAATTCTGCCCCCCCAGAACCCCCTTTTCTCGGCTCTCCTCCCCTTGCCCTGCATCTGCCCGCATCCTCTTACAGTCCAGACCCATAAGCATATAATCAAGCGTAGCTCCCATTCTCCTAAATGGTAATTTTCTGGGAACGAGGACTTGCTGGGGACTGCAAGATTTAGCTCTTCCGTGGCTCTTCAGTTAGCTCTGACCCTCCTGGAGAAAGAATTACCCATCTCCTTGCTGTTTATAGCAGTGAGGGTTTAAGGAAACCCCACAATAGCTTGAAAAGAAAATTAAGCTAATAAATTACACAGATTAAACCAGCCTGTAAGTTCTCTGGTTTTATGTTTTGACCTTCTTTTGGTTATTACCTTTTTCATCCACAGTTTTTCAGTATGAGCACACTGGATTTACACATTTGTCTTTGCGAGCGTACCCCGGACTAGGAGAAGCTGAAAATCTACTCCATGTTCTCATTCTTCTGAGATGGTGTGATTTCTCGAGGCCATTTTTCTCACCTTTTATGACTTTCGACACATTCAGAAATGAAAGTGGAAAGGAAGAGGGCACTGTGTTTTCAATGTGCAACGCAGCTTGCCTCTGCATAGAGGCTTTCGCAGAGGCAGTCGCTTAAAAAAAGCGTTAGGGACTGGTACCGGCAAAAGCAGAGAAGGGCAAAGGTTGCATCTATTGGCGTGGGGAGGTTATGGCAGATGATGGGTTTTTCTCCCTGGTCCCTGCCGTGCTCGGAGGCCTTTCTGGCTCTGTTGCTTTAGTGCCATCCCTGAAATTTGCAGTGAGGACCAGGCAGAGATTTTTAGGGCTGCTCACAGTTCATGCTGCTGGAGAGGGTGAGGGACCTTGGAGTGAATTTAACATTATCCTTCTGCCACATATGCTGGGGACATCACGCTGTCATCTCCTCCTGGGCCCAAGGAAAGCCCACTTTTGGACAGGATGGATGCTGCAGCAAACAGCTGCCACCTTGATGGGCTGCACCTGCAGTACATGCTCCTTGTCAAGAGGAGTTTTGGGCTTTTCCAGAATTAAAGGGTGCCAGGAGATGCCGTTCAGATCTCTCTTCTGCTTTCCCTTCCTCCATCTCTTGATACGTCCGTCTTACAAGAGTCAACTTTTAAAGTATACGCATAAATAATTACCGCTACAGCTATAGATATGAGTGCTGCTGTCTGGCTAATGCTATAGCTAAGAAGTGCTCGAGTTTGCTGAAATGATTTTTTTGTCTCTGAGGGTGAAACTGTGTTGATTTAAAAATTTCTCTTTCAGAAATCATTTGCTAATCTCCCAATGGCTTTCACGGACGAGCTTGACTGGCCCCAGTTCTCAGAGATCACTGGATTTCTGAACTCCACCATTGGGTAAGCCAACAGGCAGGGTGGCCAAGTCGGAGCAAGTCTCAAGGTCGCTCAAAGCACAGTAAGAAAAAAAAAACAACAATAGTGCTTGAAAGGAATGATAAAGATGCTAGTCAGCTCTGCTTCTGCTCTTTCTAAAATCAAGATCAACACTGGATCCAGGGATTTTTAAAAATTTTTAAATATACAAACAATGCACAATACTCTAGCCCAGCCTTCCTGAAATTCAGGGTAGGTTTTAGAGCTGGTTAAATTGTAGTTTAGAAGGAGAAAAAAACAACCAAAGAAATAAAAAAGAAACTTGCTTTTTTAAAAATTCTGGGGCAGGGAGAAGGGGAGCATTGCTGAAACTAACAAAAATACGCATTTTGCTTTTCTTAGATTTTTTTCTCTTTC
>NW_009613428.1:97755-155964 GCF_000690535.1 Cariama cristata
CTGCTGAAACAGTGGAATGAATGGTAAGCCCAGGGTTATTTCATGCTGTTCCCTTTTTTTGGGTAATCTTTCTTCCCCTCTTTTTTTTTTTCTGTTTCACGTTTAGAGGAAGTAGCAAAAGAAGAATTTGGAAGCGCCTGTGACCTCATTTGCTGTGTTACATTGGCTCACGTGGATAGGGAAGGATGCAGAGAAAGATGGAAAAAAATAAGTCTCTGCCAAAAGGGAAGGAAAATAAAATCCAAACACAAAGAAAACACCTTGAAATGCCTGCAGTTTTAACTGTGAAATTAAAAAAAAGTATTCGTAATTTTGTTAACTGTCTTTCTGATCAGCATTAAGAGGCCCTTGACTCCTGCCAGAACTTCAGGATACAATCATCAACAAACATCAGGCTTGGTCTGCCCTGAGTTTCAGATAGTTTTTATTTTATATGTCTAAGATAGGTCATGAATACAGTGAAATGCCAAACCAAGCATGAGTCAAGCCTAAAGAGGCTCTCTACCAACAGAATTAAAAAGTTGGCAGAATATATTCTTTTCCAGGAAAAATATCTGTTGCACCATACACTTGTACGTTTTGCTTCCTTTTTTCTCCTTATGCGAAAACCAGGCTCCCAGCCTCAGCTACATTCACACAGTGTATGTACGCTTTACAGCGGTATACTACTCCACAAGCCAACAGAGAAGATCTACGCAGCCCCTTCTTTCAGAGTCAGCAGTAAAACCAGCCTCTAAAAATCTATTACAATGTCCAGCTACTCAATACGCAGTATTTAACTGGGCTCCAAGGAATCTGAACTCCACCAGTGATCAGAGATTTGTTGAAGCTGTCATTGATAGGCCTTGGTTCAGTGTTCAGTATTTCATCTTTTTTAATCTCTTCCACGTCTGGAAGAAAAAAAAAAACAAGGACTGTTTGGGACTTGAAGGCATTTTTAAGAGAAGTAGCTCACAATCCCAGACTGCAATGACTAAGTGTGGTGGAGACTGGTGGGCAATGTGCAGTGGGAAGCTCCCATTCATTCTGAGCTTGCAGAAATAGAAACACAAAGGGATGGGGTCCGTGTCCATCTTTCCCACCCCCTGATGGGTGAACAGGGACACTGCTCTTTAACCAATATCCTCTGATGGAAAAGGTCTGTTTGCTCCTCCTTGTCCGCCCGCCTGCTATGCTGACAACCGAAGAGCTCAGGCGTTTCTTGTGTAGCCCGTTGCATGGTGACTGGTTGATGTTATCATGTGTTTCTATGTAGTTATTTGTTATTGCTGGTTTCAAAACTTATCATTGTCTTCTGTTTCTCTGCATTTGTCCGAGTTTGCTGTTCTTAAGCCATGGTATTGAAGTTATCTGATTCCTTTGGTGTCTAAGTTCAAACACAAAATGGGCAGCCCCGATAGAGATGGCCAGGTACTCGTGGCTGGGAGTGTGGTCTTCTCATCAGCTTCCCTTTGGGCTGTTAGCCTTTTCATTTGCATTTTCGTTTTTCTCAATAGTGCAAAGTAAAGGAGAGAACTAATCGGAATGAAGCATAACCTGTTTTCAGATCAATCCGTCCAAGATTTATGGCAGTGGGAAATGAATGCCCTTCCAATATTTCTTCTCTTTTATCTACTGTTCCATAACAACCAATTGAAAAGTCAATTAGTGAGCAATCAACAGGATTGTTTTGATAAATGATCTATAACAAAAAGGTTTTTAAACACCTTATCTGAAAGACCAGGATAAAAGCATCCTGGATGGAACAATTTCAAAGAAACTCTCCATCAGTTTATAGTTTCTGAGAGAATATCTCAGCTTCCATTTTAGGCGACCCTGCTCAAGATGAAAAAGAATTACGACCACAAAAAAAGAGAGATGGTGAAATAGAAGTATATACTTAACTAGGACACAGAGTTGTTCAGAGACGAGAACATACTTCATTTTTAATACCAGCTGTGTTTTCATCAGTATCATACGAGTTTAGCAGCTTGCATTTTCTCAATTTATTTCAGAGGCTGGACAGACTCTCTGTATCTACGTTTACGCAGCAGAAATCGCTGTAATCACAGAGACTTACAGAACATTTCCCAAAATGGTATGTTAAGTTTTTTCACTTTTTCTTTTTTAACCTTACTAGCCTGATACTTGGTGCTGCATTAATGAACATCTTCCAGAAACAAAGATAAACCCCTTCTTAATTGCCTGCATTTCTTATGGAAAAATAGAGAAAGGCACTTATTTTCTTCTAGCTCTGAGTAGGGAGGTGTATGGCTTGATCACTTTTATCCACTCGCTGACTGAGAATTTCTGCTGGGCTAAAACCCAGTATACTCCACTGGAACTCTATGGGGGTTTTGTCTGGCCGTGGCCAAAAGAGGGGGTTCAGAGGGATGTCACTAGTAATGATGGAGCTAAAAGGTCTACCCTCCAACTCTTCTCCTCTGGGGGCTGTGACTGCTCTGCACTCCCACGGGGAACACCAGGAAGGCCTTACAGGGCACCCCACGGCAGCACAGGGGACTCCCAGGGCTGCCAAACCGGCAGGCAGAGTGGGCATAACATGGTCACCAGTCTCATAGCAAGGGTGTCCATGAGGTCCTGTGACATCCTTTGGAGCTGGAGACCAGCAAACAGAAACCCTCTTGCAAAACCGGGGAGGTCAATGGTGCAGGCACCTTAATGTGCTCTTAGAACAGGTATTAAAGGAGTAATCAAGGACACACAGGTAAACCAAAATTGGGACAAAACGTGACACTGTTGAGCTTTAATTAATTTTGTGAGGCTGGCTTAACATTTTCTTTGTATGAAATAACAGCCCGTGTTGCCAAGGGTATATGCAGCAGACCTAATCTACCTAGCTTCTTACTTCTTTGTAAATACATTTTAATTTCTAGAGCTCCCAGTAGGTTTTTTGTGCTGGAACTGCAGCCCCAGTCCAGGGAGCCGTGCGGCAGAATGGCTTAACGAGGGGTGTTGGACTCGGGCTATTAAACAGAAAAAAATCAACTGGTGGCAGTTATGTTCCGAGCCACGTTTTCTAAGGATTTCGTGGGGCTCTTATTCCGCTGAAAAGAGCTTCTTGACAGAAGGGCTGGATTTTGAATGGACCAGCAACCCTCAGGAGACAGATATATTCATTTTTAGCTTGGAAGAACTGGATTATTTAAAACATAAAGGATTCCTTGATATATGCAGTTGGCATCAATGTGAGTGATAATAACAAAGGCACCGCTATTAAAATGCAAAGTGTATTATTGCTACCTTAGGGGTTTATCTCTTAGATCTTTCCCCTGTACCAATCCAGCAGGGATTTAATGATGTTCTGACCACCAGTTTCCCCCCAAGAGCTGCGGGGAGGACAGGATTTGCTTCTCAAAGCAAGCTTCAGAGCACAATGCAGAAAAGAGAAGAGAGAGACCGGGGAAGAGCTGAGCAAAGAACAGAGGGAGCGTAATGCAAGGGGAGAAGGAGCGAGAAAAGAGGAGCGAGTGAAAATATTGCAAAATAAAAGCAAGTACAACCTGCAGGGCCTGCTTCTCTGAAGTTTATATTTCTGTACGTTGCTGTGAGGTGAGCTTCTTGCAATCACAGTCCTAGTCTGATCTTGAACAAAGCATAAAGCCTTTTTTGGCTCCTCGCTGGCTATCACTCTTGCACTGCAGGTGATGGAGTTTGATTTGTGTGCTGTGCCTAGCTGGGATGTATATATGTGTATCCAGAGCCTTTAAAGACCCGCTAGTAAGTTTTATGCATAAAAGCTTTCCTCATTGGGAATGCTTTTCTCATTCAAGACATAAATGAAAGATTATAGATGCTCACAGATGCTTAGGTGTAGCTAGCTCTTTTCCTGGAGGAGGAGAGATTCAGACAGAACCGTTTGGGTGAATTGCCATTGAAATGCAGAGTTTTTCAGGAGGGGTGCAGTTGGCCTAATCCTGTTTTTCGTAAGTCTGCCACTCGTGGGGAGAGGAACGCAGACACCCAAATGTTGGTGCCTAGTGGTATTTAAGATGCTTTACAGGATCTTTCCCACTTCCAGCTGCCTCTCCAGAAGTGCACAATCTCTCAGGCATCCTGTGTTGTATCTGCCAGCCCTGCTGCAGGTGTCTTGGATACTCTGGGATGGCAAAAATGGCACTCGGTGCCTATGTTTAGGACCTGAATCAGTCCCAACGTGGTATAGCTGTGAGACACTTACTCTCTCAGAAGAGTGAGAACAGTTCCCTTTGCAATATATAGGGAAAGCTAAAAGTAGATCGACTGTTGACAAGTCATGTTGGCTGGTTTACAAGAGACTACTATGTTCAACAGATGGGAAGAAGCTGACAGATCTGGATTAAAAGCCAGATCCAAACAACCCAGCACTTAAAAGTGTTTGATTTTCTACAGTCTGAAGTGCGGGACTCAGGTAAGAGGCAGCAGGGCCCTGGATATAGAATCACAGAATGCTTTGGGTTGGAAGGGACCTTTAAGGGTCATCTAGTCCAACCCCCCTGCAAGGAGCAGGGACATCTTCAAATAGATATAGCTTTGCTTCCTAATACTGGCACCCAAAAATATTACAGAGATCACTTGTTGTTCCTTTTTTTTTTTTTTTTAATGCTTCTGCATTCTTGGAAATATGCAATGAAGTCGGGTTTTGCACTTCATTTTGTTTGTCACTATAATGATGTTGTACTATTTCTCTTATTCCCACTACGTGTGATCAGGTGGTTCTTCAGGAAACCTCCTCGGTTTAATAAAAAGGTAAGTGTTGAACAGGATTCAAATGCTGGCTGGGGCTGTAGAAGTGCTGCTGAGAGTCCTGCTTCTTCGGATAGTGAGAGGCAGCATCTCTCCTTTTCAGGTGAATTTGGGTGGGCTATGGGGCAGTTGGGCTTAATTTAGTTTGCTGGATGCTGATATAGCTCACATCCTAAGGGATTTATTGTTCTCTCCTCCAGAAAAAGTAGTAATGAATCCTTGCCCCTTAGCACTGCGCTTTGGACCACATCCTGATTTGATCTCGAGCCCAGTCCTACACATAAACTTAGTTGTCAGCCAAACATGGTCGTCTTCTCCCACCTCTGATTAAAAACTCCCCATCTTGATTTATGTCTTTACCCCAAAATGAAACTACTTGATTTGGCTTCTGAGTAACACAAAGAAGACAGAAAGCTAGCAGAAAAAACAGTGAAAAAGACAAGTGCTTGAGGGGCAAAAGGGAGAAGTGAAAAAACTATATTTAAGAGACTTTACTAAAATACAAAACCATAGGGAGAAAAAAAAAAAACACAAAACCTCTCTCCCAAACGTAGTAGTGTAGTCGTCTGAGCATTGGCCAAATTGAAACGAGCTAATTCCAAATGTGATCTCATACAAGCACGGTGTGTGATTCAGACACTGAGAACGTATTTCCCCATTAATAGAGTTGTGTATTTATCTTTTAGCTTGGCCCGAAACCAGCTGTTGGACAATCCCGCCATAGTTATCTACGCTACAATTGGGAATGATGTCTGCAATGGGTAAGGTGTAAACCAAATTAACGTTTATAGTATCATAAATTTGACTTCTTTAGAGTACTGCTGGCTGCTTGGACATTTATGTCTCATTGCTTTGCGCTTCCCCGTGATAACATTTTTCTTTGCTATTAATTCTTATTTTTCTGCTGAAACGACTGGTTGTTGCCTTACCTGTATTTGTCATAGCCACCTACCAGTCCTCATTCCGAGCTTATCTGTCTTTCTTTTACAAGCCAGTGATAAAGTGACCAACGGCATGTCTGAAGTAGAATATTTCTAACTTAGCAGATGAAATTAAATATAACAACAGGAGGGAGGGGAAAAAAAGAGTTTAAAAGCATGTATATCCATCTTACCCAGGGTGTTACCTCCTGTCAGGAGGTAGAGCGTGACTGGTTTACTTTTTCTGAAGAACGGCATCCTAGTCCCCTGTCGAGGTCTATTTTCACACTGCCTGCAGTCTTTGCTGTGCTCTCCTGACAAGGTGTTTTGTCTTTCTGGCTTTACTCACGTCATAAGCTCGGCAGGAGAATGAACTGAAGCTTTCAAAAACTAATAGTTCTGGCATTATCCATTAGCAATGCTCGCGGGGATGCCAAGAGGTCACTAGTTGGATGCTTCCCTTTCTCCCGGTAGCGGGAAGGCAGAAAACACTTTGCAACCAGGCCAGCGCACAGCACATCCATACCGCAGTTTTGGTTTTGCAGGTGGTCCAAGTGCTGTTGTTGTCAGCGTAACATTATTTTCCACCATGATGAATCTTCAGGTTTTCTTTTAAGCGGAAGGAATAAACCAGACTTACGCAGAGACTTTCAAAACACTTATTTTAATAAACGACACACGCTTGGCTAAGTGCCCTTCTGAAGCTTTTGAAAAGTCTCACCTGCGGGTTGTACAATGAAGTCAGAGGCTGTCAGACTTTGCCATTAAAATATCCTGGGTTGGGCATCCTAAAACTTTGCTTAACAGCAAGTGCTTGGGTTGAAACTTTGCACGTCGGGTGTTGTTCTCCAGACGGGGATGGCCAAAGGCCAGGCAGGGCCTCCCCTGCCACCGCAGCCCTCAGCCGGGGCAGAAGTGGGACTGCCACCTTTTAGGTCCTTCCCTGGTACCACCATCTCCCTGGCCACAACCTCCCATGAAACCTTCACCCTTGGCATCTCCGTCTGGTCCCCGTGCTCTCTCCGCACCCCTGCCCAGAGCAGCCGAATCTGCCCTCAGCACCACCCTCCTCTTACGGGAAGGACGCACAAATCCTCGAAAGTAATGCCACTGCCCTTCGACTAAATGGGAAAAGCAGTCACAGCCCTCCTGCTACTTGCTGACAAGGCTGTCCTGGCCTTCTGTTTATCGAGAAGCTTGTGGAGGTATCGTTACAACCACCCCCAGGATGATGAGCACCCCCAAATAGCACCTTCGCTGAAGTCCGTGGCTCCTGCCGCAGGGACTTTCGAGGTGCCTTCTCCCAGGCTTGGCTCAGGCTCTGTTGTGTACGTATTTCAATCCTGCTGTTTCACTGGCTTTGCTGAAAGCATCTCTTTTTCCTTTCTTTTATTCCTCATTCTGCAGGCTAGTCCCTTCACTTCCCCTGTCTCTCACACCGCTTTCTATTCTTGCCTGAAGTAAAAAGAAACTGTCCACAAATTTAAACCATTTTGGCCTTGCCTCACCCATTTGTATGCTCCAAAACAGTATTTATTACTTGAAACTCTGCTGACTTTTGATCCCAGCATCCATTACCTGGCAGAGACACTTTTTGTCTGCTCAAATTCTCTCTACTGTCTGTTTGCTTCCAAAACATTTGCAGCATCAAAAAAAGGCTATCAGGCTGTAGTGATCCCTGTGACTCCAGCAAGGAAAGATGCCGCAGCTTCTGTAGCAACCTGCTGTTTCCATCAAGGGGGGATGTACAGCGGAGAGAGGGTTTTTTTCAGCTGTGTCCGATCGCCGTGTGTAGCTATCCTGGCTCTGATGCACCCACAGAGGTTACAGAGGATGCAAAGCATCCGATGGGCTTGACTTCAAACCTAGGGCTTGACAAGTTAAAAACCTCTTCAAGGACATCTTTAAACTGCAGTGATTGATGGAGCCTTTCTGGCCTCATCCTGTATTTTACCTTCAAAAGAACGCACTGTGCTAAGCACACAGGAGACACAGCTCTTAGCCAAAGCATTGTTAAAATGCCAGGATTTCAGCCCATGTGAAGAGCGGGGCAATGAGTAATATGGATGTTTGTAGAGGAGAAGGATAATGAAATTGGCAGTCTGTGTTACACGTTCCCAGTAGTCTCCACATTGCGGTGTCCAAACAGGGGGGTTAGAAAAATACAGACAGATGGCAGTGGTATCTCTCAGCCCACTGAGGTGTAAATGTGGGGGACACAGACCTGGAACAAAAAAAAAATTCAGACAAGAAAATAATGAGCACCAGCAGTCACAAATGCTGTACAATTATTGCACGTATTGGTTGCGTTGGGGGTAAGGGACCATTTCTCCAGCCTCTCCTTCCCAGCTTTGCAGTTATGGCATCTGTGAGAAACAGAAAGGTGACAGCAGCCACCGGGAAGGGAACTTGTACAAAGCAGCACCCACCTAACACCCCCTTATTGTAAAGGCTACCGTCACCAAAGCACCGCTGCACCCCTCCAGCCCTAAAAATAGTTATGTGAGCATCCCTCGTATCCCGGGCTACGCCAGCCCTTGTTATAAGGGACTGGAGGAGGTCTCTGTGGCAGAGGAGAGCTGGAAAAACTTCTCACCGATTGCACGAGGCTGCCCGGTTCCGCTGTGTTCTGTGTGTGCACGGCCAGGGTAGCCGTGGAGGTAGGGCATCCAGACCGTGCGAGGGTACCGCGACAGCCCCCGGTGCTCACCCGGGCACCTTGAAGTCCTTATGGCAGAGCCCAAAACGAAGGTGTCTACAAGATGGCTTGTTTCTCAGGCGGTTTTAATTTCATAGCCTGGCACAGAAGGGAAATGTGACGAAATGTACTGAAATACGTGCATGACTTCAGCGGAGAATGACAAGAGAACGTGGAGTTAGGAATGTCACATTAATTTTGGCTCACACTGACGTGTTTACTTGCGGTAGAGGCCTTACATCAGAGCAGTATTTTGAAATCAAGTGCTGCAACACCTGTAGGCAAAATGAAGTAATTTAAGGGCAAAACCACAGCCTTATCTCAAAAGTGCCTTGCTTGGGTGGCTGTCAGAAGGATAAGCCTGAATCATAATGCTGTTATACTGTTCTCCCTAACCAGAAAGTCTCAAACGCTTCAGCAGCACACACTGCATTAAGATAAATTTCTGGGTCCAGGGAAGTCATCTAATTCTTACTTTCTGTGCAAAACGCAGCCCACTGAAGGATCCCAAACCCCTGGTAGGGAACGCGGTTCTCTCACATGGGACTCAGCACCCCCCTTCCCAAGCACAAACATTTCTAATGCCTTGAGACAGAACAACACCACTTTTGAAAGCTCCTGCTTCTGTGTTGTTCACTGACAAGAACTCCCTCCTGATTCCCCAGCAGCTCACTTGGCACTGCAAGCATCAAGGTTGCTCTTCTCTTACCCCTGGGAAGCCATGAAAGAGATTAAAAGGACTTTCCCAGGGAAAGGACCTGGATGGAGCTGATTGCTTCCCTACAAACCCATGAGTGGAAAATGTGGGAACCGCTAAAAAGAAGGAGGAGGGATGCTAATGCAACCTTATGTGCTAATTGGCAGGACAAGGAGGACAAGAGGAAACGGTCTCAAGTTGTGCGGGGGAGGTTCAGGTTGGACATTAGGAAGAACTTCTTCACAGTAAGAGTCGTTAGGCATTGGAACGGGCTCCCCAGGGAGGTGCTGGAGTCACCATCCCTGGAGGTGTTCAAAAAACGTTTAGATGTGGCGCTTCAAGACATGGTTTAGCGAGCATGGTGGCATTGGGTATACGGTTGGATTTGATCATCTTTGAGGTCTCTGCCAACCATAATGATTCTATGATTCTATGACATTGCCTGCCTGTCTTCTTGAGCAATGAGATGAGCTCCTCAAGGGGTGTTGAGGCTTTTTCTCTGAAAGCCTTGGTCCTGCTGAGCAGCACCCCAAGGCAGGACCAAAGCTGTCAGGAGCACCTGCTTCCCAAGGTGCGTGGTCCATGCCATGCACAGCCCCACACGTTGATGTGCTCCTGCTGCTGATGTCCTTGCTGCTATTTCTGGAGGCTCTTTTAAGAGCTTATATTCCAAATGCAAGTCTTTATTGTCTTTCCCAATTCAAAAAAAAGGCAACTAATGGATTTACATGCTCTGCTCCGTTGGCCACCCTGGAGCTGCCTGGGGTTTGTGGAAGCACGCAATGGCATCCTTCTTTCCATCCCACTGACTCTTCACTCTGAGAGAGGGCAATGGGACATCTCCGGACAAGGGGAGCTTTGCCCCAAAGCTGGCCTTGCTCTGTCTCCCAGGCGTTGCCGGAGTGGGGCTTCACGGTGCTGGGGTCTTCCCCGTCCCGAAGACCTGTGGATCCTCTCTTGCCGGGATGGGACAGGCTCCTCGGGGCTGTGTTCACCCTCTTGCTCGTAGCCCCTGTTATAGATGGATGCACCATAAGAACATGGCAATAGCTCTCGAGGGGAGAGCGGGCGAATGCTTTCTCTATAATAAAGTGGTTGTTTTAATAACATAACTAGAGCAGTGTTCTGTAGGCAGCCTGGGGTGGTTTTGCTTGTTTGTTTTTCTTATGTAAGTCGAAATTTATTTCAACTTCAGGATTTTATTTTTCCCCCTCCTATGGCATTTGCAGCTAAATGCAAGAGAGGAAGGCTACACCTAAGCCTGAGACTCTGCCTTGAAGAGGTTCAGGCCTGCCGGTGACCCACAACACTTGGGTTTTCAGTCCATGTGGGATACTGATACAGCTCTAAGGACTACTTTATCTTAAATACCTCCTCCCTCCAGTCTCCCATGTTTGTCCAGACCCCTCGCTACTCTCCTGCCCTCCTGCAGAGCTGTAGCAAGAGGTGTACGACACGTGAGAGACAAAGACACCTTACATATTTCTGCCTGGCATAATCAAAGAGCTAGTTGAATATAAGCTACACGCAGCAACCCATGGGGAAAGCAGCCCTCCTTTCACCCGTCCATAGGGCATCCTGCACCCCGAAGCCGTGTGTGTGGAGCAGAAGAACTGCCCGTGGGCAGTGATGAGTAAATTGCCTTTGCATCCCTTTCCCTTGCTTCCTCTCTTCTTCTACTTCTCCTTTGTTTATTGAACAATAACTTTTTTTATTTTAATCTTGACCCCCCCCAAGTTTTCATGCTTTTACTCTTCTACTCTTCTTCCCCCATTTCACTGGGGGTAGGGGGGAAGCAAGCGAGAGGCTGTGTGATGCTTACCTGCCCACTGGGGTTAGCCCACAACAGGAGGCCACGCTATAAAACAGAAGGGATGCATCTGTCTGTTTTTAGCAGGCAGAAGGGTTACGCCGAGGGAGGTTTCCGTGTTACTTCTGATTTTGGCACTAACAATGAAAGACTAAAGCACATAGCATCATTTAAATATTAATGTGGAAGAACAGCAAAAAAGAAAATTCCTCTGCTTCAGGTGCCTTTTGGGGGGGGACAGTATTACCTGACACAATGTCCTGTTGGCATCCTCTTCCTCTGCAGAAACCGTGACACGCTGGCTCACATGACTACACCCAAAGAAATGTTCTCCAACGTGGTGCAGGCTCTGCGATACCTGGACTCCCGTCTTCCAAACGGCAGCCACGTGATTTTAACAGGCTTGGTAGACGGCCGCTTTCTCTGGGACAACCTGCATGACAGATACCATCCTCTAGGTAAACGTGAGATGGTGGGGGGCTCCTCCTGGTTATCTGCCTTCTCTCCCTAAATAATTTATGAATCTATTGACAATTTCAAGCAAACCTTGCAGAGTGGAGGAGATCTGAGACATATGAGACAGATATTGGCTGTGCAGCAGAAGTAGGAGAGCCAGCTCACCATCCCCGGTGCAGGACAGGGTGGATAGAGGGTAGACCCCTGTCCTGCCTGGTTCCCCCACCAGTCAGACCCACTCAGCTCCGATCCAGGCTCACCACAAGCTGTGGCTGTGGAAACAAACTCTTCTGCCTCAACTTGTTCCAAAATTGCGGCTGGCCTGCCTGCACTTCATCCCTGTTGTTGTTACAGGTGGAGCTGGACATTTGGTGAACACCTCCACTCACTGACTGATGGATGGGTTGGTACACTGGATGTGGACCAGGACAGATTAAGTGAAGAATTGGCTAGATATTGGAGAAATAATTGTTCTGCTAGCGCTGGCTGCCTGCCACCTCCCATGCTACCCACAGGTGTGAGGACTGAAACCTCACACCACGTGCAGGGATGGTTTGGGGCATTTCCTCAGAGGACGGTTGCCGTAAGGTGATTTGAGGCAACGTTTTCATAGATTTGGAGGCCACCTTTAGGAGTTTGTCATCTCAGAGCATGCATGAAACCATACATCTGACCATTAAGTGACCACTTGCTCCTTGGCTTCATCCTGTGCCAAGCTGCAAGGAGTGATGCCGTCACAGCGGGATGCATTCATATGCAGCGAAGTGTGACGTCCATCCTTGGTTGGTCTGACAGCTGTGCCTTTGGGGTCCCTGTGGAAACCTTTCCCTGGCGATGTGGGCGGTTGTGGGGTGGGGAAGCTTGGAAGCTGGTTGCAGAACCCCTACTCTACAAGTTCGTGCTACCCTGCAGTGGGTAAAGAACGTGAAATACTTTATGCAAGTAGCAAAAAAAGTTTTTATGCAAACAGCAAATGTAAATCCATCCCTTGTTCTCCAGTCAAGAGTGTGTACAAGGAACCATCGTGGCCATTCTGCTGCCAAATTTTAGACCAAAAGCGTGTTCATATTTCCATTTCGGGAAAGGAATCTCTTTTGCACCTGAGCAATTGGGAAGCTGTTGTCATCTTCGTTCTCATGAGCAAAGAAAGAGAGAGAGAGAGAGAGAGAAGCTAAATCACACCGTTAAAACAGTAGCTTACATCTTCAGGTGATTTTGGCAACCACCGGGTACAAGAGCTTTCCGTAGACTCTATGCCGCGGTTTCCCCGAGGTTCCCCAATCATTGCCGGTGGCCCCACAGCTTCTGCGTTAGCTACTACGGGTTATTTATTTTCCTCTGTGTTAGACAAAAGTACTTGCCTCTGCTCGGGAAGTCTGAGGTCTCCATTTCTATTCCTCTTACATTTTTCTCTAATAAACACTATACTACTGCCAACGAAAACAGAAAAAAGGAAAATAAAATAAAAAACCTCTTGTTCCTTTCAGGGCAGGGGGAGCCTGCGATAACTGGTTTTTAGTCACATAAACACATTTCTTTCCTTAGGTGCATGTTTATCATCACAGGGACGGTTCCGCTACCGGTTATCTAATTCTCAGAGACAACACGTAGCAGTTTTTGGCACAAGCCACATCAGGCGCGATTGGCTATAGGACCAGGTGGAAATTTTTCAGAGGGGCTGATTTGCCTTGGAGGGACCTAATTAATCCTAAGGAACAGGTTTTTGCAGCAAGAGGTGACTTCTGGCAGATCCTCCGACGGGTTGCGAGCAGGTTTCCCCACCTGCCCGCCAGGTACGACCAGGCATCGGTCTGGCTTTCGGCCGAATCCCTGGTCCCCCTGACAGCCCATCCCAGGGTCTGATGCTTTCAGGCTACGTGGGTCTGGGGCATCCCCCTGTCCAGGAGTGACACCGGATCGCTGAGCTCCCCAGCTTTCGCTCCCCGGGCAGCTGATAGCTGCTGCTGGGTGATGGGCAGCTGTGAGATGGGCAGGAATCACATCTGTGTCAGGGAGCCCCTGCAGAGCAACCTGAGGAGCCCGGTTCACTTGGGACAGATCATACTTTGCCAATCCCGAAACAATGACAAAAATTGCATATTTCAGCACTGGAAAAATAATAAAGCCTGACAGGATGATCAGTGCAATCCAAACTCAGAGAACAGAGTGGCCATTTAATTTCCATCCTGGTTGTAGCTACCAGAGAAGTAAAAAGATTGAAAAACAGGTAATTTTCTTGGCAAGCCAGGCTATTGCGTATTGCAATGAATTTAGGGAATGCAAGCTGGGTGTTTGAATTTGCACAGGACATCCACTTCCCTCTGTGACAGCAAAACTGTTCCTCCCTTTTAAGGCTAACCTCTCCAAGGTAAATGTGAAACTCGGCGTATATACGGGCGCCTGCAATCTTCCCTTCAGCTTTGCAACCCTTGTATTTGTTCGGAGGGCGAAAGACAAGTTAACGGATAAAATACCAGTCCCATGCTTAGGAGATTGGCGTGGGCTGTGATGCCTGACGCCCCCGTACGAGAAGAATCGCCCGTGAAAGGGTGGAGAGGGACGGGGAGAAGCGAAAGCCGCTCTGCATGCGGTGGGGACATGGGGCCCTTTTTGGGAAGGATGCATCAGTGCCAGCTCTGTTGCATCCTGGCTTTGGTGGGATGGGGGGTAAACTGAGGGAGGGTTAGCGCTCCCGAGGTGCCTCCCCCCACTGAGGGGTCTAAGGCATGGGAACGCATAGACCTGCAAAATGAAGTTACATTTGGCCATCAGACACGTGAAGTTTCCCCCTCTGTGTTTCACAGGGCAGCTGAACAGGGACATCACCTACAGTCAACTTTATTCTTTCCTCGACTGCCTCCGGGTAAGGTCTCTGGCTGTAGCTTACGAGCCCCCTCCCCTTTCCTCTCGGCCCGCTGCTAAAGCCCCCCTCCCTGTGCCTGCCCAGGTGAGCCCCTGCAGCGGCTGGCTGACCCCCAACGAGACCCTCAGGAACCTGACCTCGGAGGTAAGTCTCAACAAGGCTGCAACGGGATCACCTTCTCGCAACAATGCTCTTCCAGTTTGTCCCTGTGTCCGAGGGTATAAGCCTAATAGTGCCAAGGCAGGACCTCAGCACACTTTTTTCTTCCAAAGGCGGCGGTGGATGCGGAAACATCCGTACCCATCCCTTCAAATGCCTCTCAGGCTCTGGGAGCCAGCATCGTTAAGTTAAGGGATTCGTAAATGTATTCCCTTTCCAACCTCTCAGCTGCCCAAATTTATTCCCAAGGGATGCGCTCTCCCTGAGACAAAATGGTTCAGGTCCATGTTCTTTAAGGAGAAGACGTACCTGATAAGAAAGAAAAGGCTTGTGACTCAAGTAGCTGTGAGTACGGAAAGCCAGCTGCAGAGATTTCGCTGGCAGCGGGAGCAAGCTCCGAGAAAGAGAGCCTTACCCTGTCTTCATTTGGGATTTGTGCTAATCTTCCTCAGCCACATTTCTGTGGACTTTTAATCGCCAGATGGTGCGACCAAGGAGCATCCAGGCTTAGTGCAGGAATGGGAACAAACAGAACAGAAATGTCTTAAAACTCACCCTAAAAATCTGGCCGCAGAAGTGAATGTCACATAATATCAGCCACTTATTCCCTTACGGTACAAGCTATTTTTTTTATCCCAGCACTCCCCTGCAGCCATGTAAAAGAGCCAATAACCAAATATCATCAAAGGTGTCATCTCTGTGTATAGCGGTATTAATGTTTGCATCCACTAAACAAAAAATATGGCCTTAATTTCACCAAGGCTTACATATGTTTCATTTTATGTCCTGTCCCTCTTGATTTCAGAGAAGACAATTAAGCACATTCCTAAATCTTTGCAGGATTGCAGCTTATATATTCGTACCAACAATACCGAACACAGAGTACACGTAACTTCTGTCCATGAACAATTCATATGTCTGCAGGGTATGAATTAATCTTCTTTCTGAGCCCCTGTCTGAAACTAATTGTCTATGTTATTATCCAAACTGCACAATTTAAATATTTAGGAGATCCTGATCTCTGTTACGGCTGTAGAAATCACACTGGATATATCAGTTGGGTAGATGCTCAGCGGAGATAATTTACTCTGCTGAAAGTAAGGGCAGAATTTGGTCTGGCTGGATAAGCGTTAGCACCCACAACACCGGAGCAGGAAGGATAATGGGAAAGGAGAACATTTTTCCTGTAAAAAAGTTTCAGTTCTCTCTAATGAAATATCTGGGCTGCCACTCATCAAGAAGCCTCCGAAACCCAGAAATTCAGAATATTTCTATAGGCATAGAGATGCTACTAAAAAAAAGGGCTCCAGTAAAATAACCCTATGCTGTATTAAATGTATTACATCAGTTGAGGCCACAGTACAACCTGCAATGACATCCTGCACAGTGAGCCCCAAGGCTGGTGGTGCCCACGCGGGTCTACGTTGTGATGAAGAACCTCATTTCACCTCCTCTCCCTCAGCTAAAAAGGCAACATTAGCTTTGAAATTCTTGACTGCACATCGGTGACAAAAGCCAAATCCATGCAAAGCAGTGTGAGTAGCAATGAATCATCGTTAAATCACTTGATTTTTGCAGAGAGCTTTACAACTTTCCAATGTCCTGAAAGAAATAGCGAGATCTGAGAAATTTGCCAACTTTGATATCTTCTACATGGATTTCCCACTGAGACAAAGTAAGTTGCTTTTTTTTCCTGTCTTTCTCACGAAGCGTTTAGTCCAGTGCTGGGCTGCTAACATGCTCCTCGTATTTTAGCTCTGTACTGGGAGAAGGTCAGCACAGCCAGCCAGCCTAGGTGACAGGGCTGGGGCCAAGAGGGGGGACCCTTAATGCCATCTCCCACCTTCCCAGGTTGGGGTGACCGCGGACCTTTGCTGCGACAAGACCCCACCACCAGCCTGGGGACCACAACCTCCTGGCACCCACAACCCGGGTGCGCAGCACACTGGGCATTCACCCACAACCCAGGTGCGCAGCACACTGGGCATTCACCCATGGGTGGCAGGGGGTGTTGGTGGTGAGATGACAAGGACAGTAGAGGAGCCTCTCCTAAAAAAATGCCTCTTGCTTGTCTGCTGTAGCTTCTCAGGCTGATGAAGTAAAAAAGAAAAAAAAAGAAATCTCAAACTTATCTCGGTCTGTAAGATTAGGTTTTATTTTTGGTCATTGCTTTTATGGCGGGTCTTCTAGGCTGGAGATGGCACGTCTGCAATGGTGAGGGTGGGCTTCATGAGCTGTAGTTTACTACACCACTGATGGGGCTTCGTATTGCCTGCTCCGGGGTGAGCAGTGCCTCAGGAAGGAGAACTTTTCTCAGTGGTTTTCCTGCCTGAATAAACACAGCCACCCTCTCTTAACTCGGTTTTCAGAAGTAGAAGCACCTCTCCTAGGAAGAGCTGGCTTCTTTCCTAACCGTCCTTAAGCACCTACACATGACTGACTTTTGACTTGAAGAGCTTACAAAACTCATCCTTCTGTTATCTTAAGAGACATTAGGTAAGCGCATTACCTAAATCACTTCCTTCTGCAACTGACACTCTAAAAAAATATAAAAGAACCAGAAACTTTTCCTTGTTACCGTGAGCATCAGTGGTCAGTGTCCTCGTGGGGCTGGGGACAGATCCCTGTCCCCGGGTCCCCTCTCAGCTCCGCTTCCCTCACGAGACATGCGTGGATCCAGCTGAGGCATCACCCAGCATCAGCCCAGCTCCGTCGCAAGGAGAAACACACTCGTTCTTTCTTTTTTAAAAAAAAAAAGATCAGCGTGAGATGAAGGATTGAGGTGGGCAACATATTCAAGTAGTTAGATAGTGATGGGAAACTAGCAAAACAGCTTTTCCCCCTGTATCCAGCCTGAACCTTCCAGGTTTCAACTTATGCCCATTGTCTCTCCCCTTCCTACTCTGCTCTGAAGAGCCTGGCCCCATCCTCATCACCTCCTCGTGGGCTCATCCCCAGGGAGGACCACCCCCATCCCTCTGCCTCCCTTCACGGGGCAGGAGCTCCAGCCTTGGCCACCTAGGACCTATCCCCAATAGAATGAATGTTTACATTCCAAAAATAGTGTATAATAATTGGGGAAAAAACCCTGATCTGCATTTCCTTGTTTTTATTGTCACATAGAGAAGCAGTTCCATGTTGGTCCTGCTTGAAAAAATTTTGCCTGGGGACTATATTTTAAATCCCAGGATGCAGGCAGCTAAAACCAGAGCCATGAAGGGACAGAAGCACCTGGCAAGACTTCAAAGTGTGCATCTCTAACACCTCTCCCCATCAGTGCCGGGCTGTCCTTGGAAGCACGAAGTTGCCGAGGCACCTAAGATTATTGCAAAAAATCTCATTTTTTTTGCAGCCAAATCCTATCAAAATTCACAAACTTATTTTATCCTACATGACCCAAATTCAGGAGGCTGGTTCTGGGTCTCATGTAGACTATACGGAGGAGGAGGTAAAGAAGGGAGTATGGGAGAGCGAGTCTTTCTGTCCAAAACTTTACCTCCAAGAGATGGGCTCCACTGTCAAGTTGAATATTGTAAGCAGAGTTTCAGGATGTCCAAGGCTCTTTGTGGCTTTTGCCTCAGCTATTTAACAAGTCATTAAGATTTGGAACAAACTACCTGCTGGGTAGGCAAATTACTTTAATAAGTTAAATAACTAACTTTAGGTAATTTATTTGCTTTCATGAAAAGCAACATTTAATATAATTTGCTCTTCTTGATTGCATCGCATTAAATAAATGAGGTAAACAAAATCACACATGCACATACAAACATCAGCTCTGAAAGACACTTTACAAAGTTTCCTGGAGCCAACGACTCGAGCTTGCCGTCAGGAAAGCTGTCAGTTCGTGCGTGTGCTCAAAAGCCAGCTAAGGCTGCTGACCTACTTTTCTGGTCTCTTTCTGAAGCAAGCGCAAATCCTTCCCTAAACTCTCCAGACACCAAATATTGAGCAGTGGTTGCACACTGTGATGAGTACATCAATTTCGGGCTGGTCTGGGCATACGTATACATAGCAGCTCACAACTTCTTGGAGTAAAATGTGAGTATACTGACATTTGTTCAAGCTATAGATGGAGAGTCAAGCTCAGAGGTTGCCTTTGGCTGAAGAACTTGGTGGTTCCTTTGAGCAGCAGTGCAATAAATAGGGGGATAGGGGTTGCTTGGTTTGGCTTTTTCTTGGTGTGGAGAGGACCAACTCTAGTCTAGTCAAGGCAATAGGCACTTTTAACACAAATTCTGGAGATACTCAGTTGGTGGGTATTTGTTCAACTGCTCTAGGATTTTTGAAGGTCAAGTATAATGATCTAAATTCACCTATCTTGATAGAAACCTTACTTTTATCTTACTCCTCTGCTGTTTCTGGCACTGGAACAGTAGTGCCTCTACAAAGTAACACACGACACACAGCTCATAGTCAACATATAACATTATATATAAGGAGTTAGGCAAGCTCACTCTGTCTATATGTGTGCTCCGTGGTGTAATCTAAGGTGAACATGGGTTGTGCCCAACGTATTGCAAATTTGAGACCAAGCTCCAAGCCCTGTGTCTTCAAACAGATAACTTTGGGTGTTGACCAAAGCATCTCAAGTAGGTTTCTATAATCGAAGCAGGAATATCGCCTTTCCGTGAATTCAAAGTTAGTGTGGGGACTCAGACATGGCTTTTTGACACGATAGCCAGGGTCCAACAAACGACAGAGTCCTGGTCAAAACCATGGTGCTTGAATGGAGAACATTTTCCTCCTGACAGGATGCCTGCGTAATGTTATTAAGAATTCTTAATCTGTCATTATAAAAGAAATTATTGAATTTACAGTCTGTTAATGCCATATCCACTAGTCTCACGTTTGATCACTCCGCAGCCCTTTTGAAGAGAGAAAGCTTTTTACTTCGCTAATGGCTCTGGGGCTTACAGCACGGCATCATTTGCATTGGATGTCATGCTTATGTAATTCAAAAGGTTATTTTGTTGGCACTGAAAAAGACCGCTCAGAAGAGAAGTAACTGAAAATGACAGCCTATTCCTGCAGACATCAGCCCAGGCAAATATTTCGTTACCATCTCTTTCTCTAAAAATCACTGTTTTCTTTATCTCTTTATTTTTTTGCACTACTGAAGATGCAACTAAAATGGGCAATGAGAAAGTACCAAATCAGTATTAAATAATTTACAGCTTTGCTTGCTACAGCATCCATCTTAGTTGGGAGGGAAAGTGAATTGTTTTATGATCATTTATGTTCAAAGCGCTTCCTTGCATAAATATAGCAGAGAAAAAGAATTAACAATAAAGGCTTAAATACTGCCCCGAGGAGAGGAGATCGTACACAATATCAGCTCTGACAACTTTATATGAATTATCATAACCTTCATGCAGAGCTGGCGTGTGCTTAAAAACACCGACGGCATTTTGAGGAAGAGGGGGGTACATCTCAGGGCAGGTGCCTACGTGCTCGCGGGTGATAACCCCTCTGCTTACCTTGTCCGCAGCGGCCGAGGAATGGCGCAGGATGGGAGGTGAGCCCTGGCAGCTGATCGAACCAGTCGATGGCTTCCACCCCAGCCAGGTAAAAACCCATCCCCAGAAGATGAGGGGGAGCAGGGGGGATGCCAGCACCCATTGCTGCCCGAGGCACCTGGTCGGCATGCAGCGGGGATGCCAGTTTGGGGGATTTCTCTTTTAAAAAGATGATGGCTTTAGCCCCAAAACAAACATCTCTCTCTGAGATGGTTGCAATCTGCTCTAACTCCTGCAAGGTCTTCTGCTGCTTTCTTTCACTCATTGACCAGTACCCTGGCCAAACAGCCACAAAATCAGTTCCTTGCTGTGTAGGCTGGCTGCCTGCCCAAACACCCGCAGGGAGTTTCAGAGGATGAGGGCAGTGATGCAGCACTGCAAAAAACCAAGAAACCCCTCCAGACTTGCCCCTGCCCTGCAGCCTCCAAGTCCACGAGTTTCCCCATCGCAGCCTGGAACAAAGCTTTCTTTCTGAAGCTATACATTTAAATTGCTTTATGCTCTGCGGCTACATATTATGAAGTTTTCTCCTGCTCGCTTGGCCTCCAAGGATGGGTGGCAGGGGAAGGTTTACCGTCAGAAATAAATGAAAAGGAAGGAGAAGCAGCTGTCCTGCTGCAAGTCCTCCTTGGGTTCGATAACCGAGCGTGAGGTTGTCTGGTTCCCACCATATTCACTCCAAAGTAGTTTTTTTTCTAACTCTGTAAAACACATGGAGAGAGCACGTTCTGCAATCAGCTACAAAGCCAATTGGTTTTCTATTCTCTAGCTTCAGATTTCAAACACATACGCAAAGCAAAGCAGCCAGTCTGTCCCATACCGCCTTGAGAAAAACACGCTCACGAGCTGAAATCCCCAAGGGCTCACGCCACCAGCCGCAACGCCCTCACCCCCAGCTGCTAAGTCAACACAGGGCAGCGGGCAGGTCCCGAAAACAAAGATCGCTCCCGTTTCCCATGCTTTTCAATCTTGACTTTTCAGAGGAAGAATTAGGCTGGGCTGCAATACAAGGGGATGAGTTGCAGGAAGTGGGCGAGACGGAGAGGGACAGCAACAGCAGAGCTGATTTTCCCCTCTCTGCCAGAGGGCTCTGCCCAGCAGCAGCAGCTGCTGCTCTCCATCCCGTGTACTTAGCAATGAGTCCTGAAGTTTCTTGCTCCCTGCTGCTATGAGGGAAACGTGCCCTCCGAGCAGCCAGCTCTGCTCCCAACATCCCTGTCCTGCCCCGGGCGCAGGTCTGGGTGGTGGCTGGGAGAAGGAGTGATGGTCCTCAGTGATGTTTTTGTACCAGCTCTGTGCCGTGGCGAGAGCAATTTGGAGAAAGCTGTTGTCTTGGGCACTGCTGCCTTCCTCCACACTCCCGGCTGCATGCTCTCTTCCACCCCGGCATGACCAAGCCATGAAAAGGAACCCTGTCATGCCGCCAGCCACGGGCAGTGCCGCTTGGCAGCTCTCCCTGCTCAAAAGCACGGGGTGAATTTACGGACCGGCTTTACGATGTGAGCTAACACCCCACATATATTCGCTCCCACACCCCCATCACCAAATAACCCGATGCGATGCTGCCTTGCACGCTGGGAAAGAGCAGTCCGTGGAGCAGCACTTCAACGGGCATGCGTTGCGAGCATTGATGATTCCAACATTTCGGCATCTTCCCCGTTGACTGCGCTGTCAATTCAGCCAGGAGAGACCTGCAGGGGGAAGTCCAAAGGCAAAATACTTGCTTTAGTTGCTATCTTTTACACCCGTGCCAGTCAGCTGGAGCAATATGGTGGCTTGCTTAGCCTTGCCAAGTTAAAAAAAGTCTCCTGTTTGAAGATGGACTACTTCATAGCAGAGATTCCTGCCTGGCTACCACACAGTACCAGGACATAGCTGCATGAAAGCACAAGCTCGTGGCCTGGGGACATGGAGAAAGAGCGTCTGGATTTTTTGCTGCAGGCCTTTTGCAAGGAAGCAATTAAAGAAAACTTGGCAAATGAAGTGAGATTGAAAACAGTGACGAAGTGAACCTCATTCCCAATCCTGCCTTCTGGGGAAACTGTGCAATACGAAGAGTCTGGAGCGAAGAGGAAAATGTCTTTGTGCTATTTTTATGTCTTATCCTGAGGCTGGCCTGAGGCTTCTTACAACCCCCAGCAACAGGCCACCGCGGGAGCTGAGCTCGCCGGATTGCAGTTTTTTGTCCGGGCTCTTGCTCACATCCCGTATCCCACCCGAAGCTGGAAGGTAGCACGGAGTCGAAGGCAGCAAGTATTTATCTTAAAGGGATCCTGCCAAAGCCAAAAGAAAATTACAAAAGGGCATTAAAGGGCAGCTGCAAGCCTACCCACCAGCCCCAGAGCGCTGAGCTGCAGGATGCGGTCGAGCGCTGCCGTATTTCACTCCCTCTGGACCCAGCATCCTGCAGTGGTTACGATCTCCCCTTCCTGCTGTTAAGAAGACGTTAACATTTTTATAGGTACATTTCCCTTACAGTCAAGGTGCCAGCAGTAGATACGCCTCACTTCAAGTGAGTTATTGCCCTTCCAGGATTTATTAATTAGCCTTATCCAAACATCCACCACTTTAAATCCATTTTTCTTTTCCTGCTAGTATACGGGAGTCTGTTATCACCATACCGCTATTTGGACTGAGACGTAGCACTCTGCTCCGAAAGAGTGGCTCTCTTAATAAAAAGAAGGGGAAGTGTGAGCAGAGACTTATATTGAAGAGTATGCTTGAGAGAGGTGATAAACAATTCATTCCTCATACTAGTGTTATTTACTTTCTACCAACATGAATGCCTCTGACCCGGTATGGTTTTCATACCATATAGACCTGTCTAGTGGGCGAGGATTGATGTTGTGGAGCTCGTCAAGTGAATGGGGGCCCTTACTTCAATCTCTGCGGCTATTCCGCATGCCTGACGTACAGCTTGACAAATAAATACAACAGATAAGACCTAGCCTGGGCATTTCTACTGAATTTTCTCTCTGAAGATCTCAAAGCACTTGACAAATATTCACAAGTTTCTGAATTGAGCAGCACTCCAAGGAAAGCATAAAAGTTTTAGCTCTTACCTTCAGATGTGGAGAAACTGTGGAGTTTGGCATAGCAGAACCACAGCATCCCTTCTCTGCCAAGGGTGAGCTGGAGGTGTACCGCGATCCCCCGTTGTCACGATACAGCAGCGGGCAGGATCTCGGCTCTGGGATTCACCTGCCGCTTATCTTCTGTCCCTTTAATTAAACAAACAAAAAAATAATCTGCTGGTATAAACAGGGCAGAAGCAGGTATTAACACGTACAGTCAGTAGTCCAGCCACCCAGGAGGGATGTGGGAGCAAATTGAATTTTCCTAGCTGAGGCTTGCGTACTTGTTGCAAGGAGAAGGAAAAGAAAATAAGAAAAAAGGCAACACTGCCCCTGTCCCATTAAAGCTATTCTGGTTTTTCATGCATTGGTCACTCAGGCAGGAAATCTAGCCCCCATAGTCCCCACTCCAGACAGTATTTTACATTTAAAAACCCTTGAAAGAAGGAATAAACACCAAGTGCTCATTTGTTTAGCCAGACCCAGAACCACATTCCCTTATGGCAAAGTTCTTGGGGGGAAAGGGGCTTTCCTGTGTGTTATTCAGTTGCAGTACAGAAGGCTGCAAACAAAACATAAGTTTCAAAGCTAAAATTGGGCTCTATGAGGTTTCCCAAAAGACCCAGCTCCATCCATAGGTGGAGGAAATTCACACCATTTACTTCTGACACCTAAAAGCAAAGTGCATCACTTGGTCCTCCCAAGTTCCCTCTAGAGTTGTCTTTAAGACATCATTCCCCAAAGTACGGCTCGGTTGTCCTTGGAAGAAATCCGACTTTCTCTTCCCTTTGACTATAGAGGGAGCCCAGGGATTTCCATCAGTATCTCTTCTTTATTACAAAATCTCACTGCAAATCCTCATGAATGCCAGATGGCTTCAAGGACATCACTTTGCTCTAGAACAGCCGATTGCTTTGTTTGGATGACAGACCCATGCGTTTCAACAGGATCCTGCATAAACGGCTTCATTTCTTGCTTTTATGACGTTACCAGGGAGAACACGAAAGCCCTGAACATCACAAACTGGAACCTGAGGTGCTTGGAAGATTCTTAATTACTATGTACAGGCAGGAAAGTACAGCTTGAGTGGGATTAGCCTCTCCTTTTCTTTCCTTAATTCATAACAAAGTACATTTCAGCCAGAAAAAAAAAGAAAAAAGCTAAAGTGATGCATATCAGATGAGTTGGGTATTTACACCTTGCTGAGAAGCAAGCCTATCACCAGTTTGGTGCAGAAGGAGAAAACAGATAGCCAGAAACTGCTGAAATAACACAGTCCCTTCCCAGTCGCAGTCACCCAGAGCTCTATAAGGAATAGTGTTTCCTTTAAAAAAATTGCTTAGGCATTGTCATCTTCACAAAAAATTAATTACAAACCCCATACAAATTGTAGCAGTTCTCAAAGCACAAGAGCTTCGGAATTTCAAAAAAGACCTATAAGAAAAGTGATTTCTAGGACCATGAACCCTTCTCTGTGCCACACTACTCATCCAGAGTAAATTGTCAAAAATCATCAGGACCACACGAAATGATGTCTGGGTGGGGTCTACATAATTTAGGGTAAGCCCATACACCTTAAGTTACAGCCAACAGTAGTCTGAGCGCTGTAGAGCACACCTCCAGTCATACCTGTGCAGAGCGTGCACCATGCAAAGACAGCAGGGATTTTTAAACCAACCAACCCTGCTAAAAAATATCTAGAAGGCTTAGAGACTTGTGAAGAAGGTTTGGACACCACGGACCACTCTGGCAGAGGTGGGTCTCAGCCCTCTGGCAGCCAGAGAGTTTCCCAGAATAACCATGGTTGGTCACATTAGAAATTGTGAGCAGGAGCAAACATCCTTCTTGCACAATCCCCCCTGCCCCAGTTCCTCCGTTAGCTTAACGAGACACCAAAGTGTAAGAGCTTCCACCCCACAAACGTGTCTCTTTGTACATCAGCTCTGAATAAATGAATGTTTGTGTCTCCCAGCCCATCATTACAGCTTCTTTCAAAAGCACAGGATTTAAAAAGCAGCCCATAAAAATTCCCCAAGGGCTCCAGTCTGTTCCCAAACTCCAAAACAGCAGTATTCAAATAGTTTGATTCCATAAATCCATCTTGGTTATGAAAAAAAAAAGGCTCTGTTAGCCCTATTTAGACCTGATAATTACAATCAATGTCAGAGTGAGTTTTAGCATTGAAAGTAAAGTTACCATATGAGTGACATATAATTGTAGGTTAGAAGTTAAAACAAAAATGCATTAGCAGGGTGTGAAAACTTGGTTAAAGGAGAATCGGGCTGTTCTCTCTTCCCTTCTCTGCTACCCTTGATGTTTTTCACCCTGGCAATACAGCAGATAATTTCTCTTTAGTGCATGACTTCTAGGGCAAAAACCTCTATGAAAGGCTGAAGCGGTTCTGATATCAAGGAGAAAAGCTATTTTACAACTTCTGCAGGTCTCATGGGGAAAAAAGCTCTGAAGACAAGCAGCAGCTCCAGCATCAGAGCTGCGTAGTTTTGAAGCAAGACATAATTGGGCTTCTTTCTCCTCCACATCTGTGGTTTCTTTACAGGATAGCAGAGACAGTATTTATTAGAAGTATCAGAGGCATTACGGTTGGACTTGATGATCTTTGAGGTCTCTTCCAACCATAATGATTCTATGATTCTATGATTTAGGAGCACGAATTCCTTTGGACTTGCAAGAGTTTCCTGCATTATATCCAAGCGATGCTTTTTGAAATACTTTCAAAATGTTTGGAGGGGGAAAAAAAAATAAAAAAAATCAGACTTTAGGGCTTTTGAATAGAAGTTTACGGACCAGACATCATAGGCATCAGGAAGTGGTTGGAGACTATCATTAGACCAAATGACTGGTCAGGGAGGTGCAGATACATGGTCCTCACCTTATTTTTACCGTTCAGAATGGTATTCCTCTGTTCAAGCAGCTGGAATGGGGTATTTGGTTAGAAGTTATGGTCCATCACATGGCCATACAGGGGAGTCTTCTTTACAGCGGGGTCTCCTAAATGCTGGCGTGAAACAACTGTGTTATAGAGACACAAGAAATTGATGGCGTCTGTGCTATTTGCAGATTGCTGCCGCCCTGGGAACAAGCATTACCTGGCAGAAGGCGCTGCACGAATGGCCTCAAGTGCTTGGAAAGGAGAATCCGTTCAACGACCAGATTGAAGCTATATTCAAAGATCAAGGTGGACACTGACTTCCAAACTGGCGGAGCCCTGATGCGGTTTACGGTGATGCTTGCCAGTGCATTCCACAAAATGAGATGATTAAAGACACCCACAAAAAAAGGGGGAGGGCAAGTTATCAGAACCAGTAGCAGGGGACATAACACAACAGCATCATTTTCAGTTTGTATCTTACCTGCGCAAGTAGGCTATGCTTTTTCTGTGGAGCTACAAAAATAAAAATTGAAGGATACCTGCCAGCTAGACCATTTGTTGTAATGGTTTGCAAATCTGAGGTTTTTTTGTGGTTTTTTTTTTTTTTTTTTTTAGTAGATAGCAAACTCCTAGTCCTACCTCATTTATTTTTTCCCCCCCTTGCAGAACATTAGTTCTGGACTTCCCATTTGTACTGATTCAACAGTTAAATCTGATCCCAAAAGGGCAGGGAGGGGAACCCAAACTCATTTTGTTGCTATGAATCGCGTGTATGTAATTGCCCCAACTGTCAATACCTTATTTAGCTGCTATTTGCTTATTAAAACGTGCCAGGAATAACAAGGCGCATTTTGATTTGCCTGGCAGCAGTAGCACAGGCTGACTGAGCACAGGTTCTCTTCCCCCCCATTAACAAGACAGTAACATGACAGCCCTTCATGTATTTAAAACGGGTTGCTTTTTCAACCTTTAATACATCTTTGCTCTTTTGCTTCCTAACAAATATACAGTCTCCAGTCCTGTATCTTTTACAGGCATGACCCAGGGAATCACTGAAGATACTGGGCAGCCCTTACCTACTCTACTTTATACAGACTTGAAGGTTGAGAACTACACGTAGTTTTTTTCCCAGCTTATCCAATGCTCTTAGCAAAATAAATATTTAAAAATTAGAGACAGCTCTACCTTCCTTACAACCTTACTGGTGATACAGGGATCAGACAGCATAAAATGGCATTAATTACAGGCGGAAAAAAAATCTGGTAAAGAGAAAGCGTTAACATAACATGACCAAAACCCACCCAAATCGGGCAAAGCTTAGGTAGGCTTGCTCTGCTCTTTGTTCTGAACCCATCCCTTGCCTTAGGCTGCGGTCCAAACTAGAGATGGCCTGGCTGCGGATGGACCTTAGCACACTGGACACGGCTGTAGGAGCTGCATCTGCTCAGGATTTTGAATAGGCAGAGGATGAATTGGCTAATGCTGTTTTGATTGAAGCACATATTATTGCCATCCTAGATCCAATTCCTTTTTTTAGAGTATAGTCAATGCCACATCTTTTATTAAACGAGAAAATCCTTTGGGACAACTGCTGACATTTAAGCAAATATTCAAGTCACCTACTTTAGGAAACCAAAAGGGAATACATTCCTTAATTGAATGATACTTACTAATAAGGCCTCAATTCATTCAAGGCATTTAGTTGTTACCAAAATATTCAGTCTCCCAAGAAAGTTTCAACTCCACAGAGGCATGCCTGAGGAAGACTATCGAGCATTAGAAGAAAAAGGAAATCTACCTGCTTCTGTACAACTTCTCTCCACCAAACAAAGTAACATTCCATGGGCACTGAACAGGCAGAACATCTTCTATTTTTTCTTACCTATTCAGGTTTCCTATCTTTCACTAGAAAGAACACAAGGACAGAAACAAGTGCATCCATGTGGTTTTACTGTAGACGAAGTACAGCACAGACAATAATTACAGAATATCAGATAATTTCCTCTACACCAAAATACGGAAATGTAGCAATTAAACGGGGGAAAGGAACAGTATGTGTTTAGAAGCCAAACTTCCAGGCAATCTCATTGCAAATTATTGTATTTCATTTGAGGTTGGGATTTAATAACGCCAATTAGGAGTTTTACAAGCTAGTAAAACTGAAATTTCCTCAGCTAAAATAAGCTGTGTTGCCCAGAGCAAAGCATTTTCCATTTATAGACTTTCTTATTAGTGAACATCTTGAATTTCTGAACCATAAAAATAAGAAAGCTTTCTTAACAAATTAGAACAGCATCTTCTCAAAGATGACCTGAAACCCCCATAACCGAATCCCAAAGCCAAGCTCTCAGGTTTGCCCAGTACCATTGCTCCGTGCTTGACATGGGGACCCGAGGGACGTGATGAGATGGGCTTGCTGCTGGCCAAAGGAGCACTCAGCAAACTGTATCTCCTCGTGCCTCGGAGGCGAGCTCTGCAGTTCAGAATCAGGCTATATGCAGAAACTTGATTTGTTACTAACGCAGTAACTATTTGCAAATAAAGATGAATTTTGGGCCTGTTAAGCTGTCAGCTTTTACAACCACTACGTCTCTCCATTATTTCAAAGAATGCAAACCAGCACATCCAACCATCAATCACTTACCAGTACCACTCTAAAAATAAATATCTTATATGTAAAGAAATGCTTCTGAAAAAGCTTACTTATTCTAAAGCAGTAACGAACTATGAATCCTCATCTATTCCATTAGTTTAACTGGCTCCTGGTGCTTAGATTGGTTGAAGGTGACAAATGCATGGGGAAGAGAGAAATAAACAGGAAAAAAGGTTTCTCTTGGAAAGCTAAGTTATAGTTCTATAAAATTCAAACTTTATAGCAGTACAGATTTCTAGAACAATGGTCTATCAAGGTCTTTTTGGGGGGAGTTAGAGCAGGTGAATATGGGAGGGATTACATCACTGGTTAGTTCCAATGCACTACAAATGGGAAGATTTTTTTTATGTTATTCTGTTCATAAACTGTTTTTACCAAACTTAAAGCTTTGTTTGAAATCAGACAATAGGAACTATTTTTGAGGTGTAGAACATATACAGCTACCTGAAGCTGTTTGAATTCACCCAGTCTGGTCTCTTTGAAAAGGATCTGCTACAAACGTGGAAAAAACACGTTTGTCAACATTTTTGAAAAATTTTCCACAGCTTACCCTTAAAAGAGCCGGGGAACTCGGGAGGGGAGGAGGCACACAGGAGGGCAAGTCAGTAAAGCTGTAAACGCAGGCTTGCTGCTAAGCTAGCATCACGCGCTTCTGCTGGCCGCAGTAGCACAGGTCATCGCCTAGAACTCACCATCCAGGTCAGCTTCCCTGACTCACATCGCCTGTTACACTTTATACCTTTCCTTGATGAGGATAATTTTCCATCTTGGGCAACGAACAAACATAGTTTCTACAATGGATAATCACCCAATTAGCCTACATAAAAATACATCATCCCCTTAGATACATCCAGTTCCATTCTTAACACCTTTCTATGGACTCGTTTCATAATTTTATATCAAATGATTTTTATTAACATCCACTTGGATGTTTAAGTAGACAGCCTACCGTGTATCCACAGATGAAGTTTGCTCTTCCAGAGTCCACGCTGTATTGCTACTCTGCTGTCGTGGCTCTGTCACGAGAGAAAAGAACTATCTCTCCTCTTCATACTCGAAGAACCACTGGTCTCTAGCAGCTTCTACATTCATATATGTTCCAAGCATGTGTCCTGCTTGTCCATGGACAACCTGGCCTCCCACTACAAAACTGGGTGCTAGCTACCCTGGAGGCATCACATTAGCTTCCCAAATTAAGTGGTATTTTGAGATAGACATACTGAAGCAAATTATTTCTTAAATGTTGCTTGGAGTCCAGCTTTTCTTCTTCAGTCTACAAACTAGTATCTCAAACACATAGATAACATTATGAAAAAAGCAGCAAGTGTTTTATTCTTTATTTTAAATGCATAAAATAAACCTCAATACGTAGTTTGGAAATATTTAAAGGCATCAGAAAAAGAAAACTAGATTTAAAAGCAAGTACAAAACTGGCAGGATGAAAACAGTATAAGCTAACAGAATTTAGTGTTTCAAGTGTGAATATATGATAGCAACAGTAATTTTAAGTATTTCACTATTGCATTTGCAATAGTGAAGTAATGAGATAGTATTTCACTAAGCCCAATGAAAAGCTGTGAAAATTACAAGTTTTAACTGAGAAGTTTTGCCATTTTAATGATGGGTCTGAAGTACTGTTTTTATCTGCATTTATGCACATGTCTGCAAGGGGGAGGAAGACCCATACTTTCGGCCAGTGGAGTATTAGTTGGTACATAGCAGCTTTGTAGTGTCTTATAGAAGAAGAAAGCACTTTTACACCCTATTCCTGGTTCTCAAATGGAGAATTCTAGCTTGTACAAACCATGAGTCCCAGGAAATACTGATGTATACAACCCTAAAACTAATTTTTTTTCTGTTTGTTTTTTTTATATAGCAGTCCTAACAAAAATATTCAATACCTTTCATTTCTAACAAAGTGCAATATACTGCATACATAATTCCACACCTGTAAACCACATAGCATACATGCCATGCACCTATCCATACCAGTTTGTAAGAGAAATTGCAAAAGAAGTATGAATATATTGTGCATGTCTTTTGTTCTGACCACAAGGACACTGTGCAAGCAAGAAATACCTATATTGCATGTTGTAGAATAAAATTTACTATTATCTTTATGCCTGATCATTACAAAAAACCTGACAAACCCTCCAATATTAAGTCTTGTGCTTCAGCATCATCCTTATTAGGGAACTCTGAGCTATTGTTTCTTTCAGGGAGCCGAGTTATCTAGTAAGCTTGTTTTTTTTCACTAGCTCGCCCCTGCCTTCCTGCCCTGAAGTGTGATTTCCTGGAATAATTTAGTTGTTTAAAGAAGAGAATGTACTTAGCTAAAAAAGACTTCCAAAAAAGGAGTTACATAAATATTTAGCACATTTAGAAACAGCTAATTGCTTCCTACCATACCAAAAAGCTAGGAATTTAAAAAGTTTTAAAATTCTTAAAGTGAAATAAAAATACTGCATAACATAGTCCGGTATAATGTTAAATACTCTCTCAAATTTAAAGCATAAGTGACCCAGAGGACTTTCCACATTTTCATTTAAGTATTTTTTTTTTTTTCTGTGTAGTTCATGTGGATTTTTGCATACATATTTTCTTCATATTTCCCTTCCAGAGTTTAAAGCTTTCCAATAGGTTTGTAACAGGCATCAGGCTGCCACATGCGAAGGTCAACAAGCACTTGGTTGAGCTTTTGCATCCAAAGGTTACGCTCTTCTTTAGTATCAGCAGACAGCCAGTTCCTAAAAGGCAGAGAACCCAATGGATTAGATATGTCTTTTTCTGCCTCTACTTAGTTATTCTGAAAAATGTCAAGCTGATCACCCATGGAAGCCCAAATAGCAGGGAAGAAAATGAAGTCAAATATTCCACAACCCTGCTACCAAGCTACCTGGCATTTCCACTTCTGGAAAAGTTGAGTTCTTTGTCTTCAGAAGACTGAAATGGGACAGCAAGACAAAATAGGACTAAAAGTGAACCAAACAGTACAAGTGTCATCCCAAAGTCTTAGCATTTAAATGAGCTTCGCATTGGCATCTCAAAGTTGTGAAGCTCCTATGTTATTAAAACTATCACTTGACGCAAAACATCCCTCCCGCACACATCCCATAACTTCCCACAACCTTCATGATTTTATCCACTCACTTTGTAACACAGAGCGTGTCTCTGCATTGGCTGACGAGAGTCTCTCTGTCATCCTCCCTCTGAGGTCTGACAGTTATTAGTTCAAAAGTGTTGGGACGGGCACAGAACTCCCTGTTGGCAGGTTCAATCTGATGATTAGTGCAGTTAGCCAAGTTTATCCGGCCCAAAGGATGCTGAAAGTGAAGTCAGTTCATCAGTCAAGAATACTGCAGCCAAGAGTAATTCTGAACAACATATGCTTTGACCAATTTTTGCCATATTAAGTGAACTCCCCGCCCCCCCCCCCAATTACTCCATACAAAAAGAGGGATTCCACTTTTTGCATCTAAGAGCCATAGCTGAAGCAAGAAAATATAGACAGTGGAACATGCCCTGCTGAGCCACGTACAATACAGCTAACAAACCCATCCCTTACCAAAGGCTTAGGCTCTAAAATATATCTCCCCTCTTTATTCTTTAAAAAAAGCTTTTTAACTCTCATATTCAAGAGAGCGTCATAATAAAATCCAAACTGATAGAGTAAACTCCGTCAAAGCCTACAGAAAACAAGCACTTTAGGGATGCTTGCATCATTCTTGTTAAAGTCTATAAGCATATGGATTCATCTTCAAACACCCAACTAAGGCACCAAAGTGCCAAGTCCAGCTGCTTCAGCTCCCTCTATAGTCAAGAGCTAGAGGCCTTCAAAGAATATTTCAAATTTCAAGGCAGTTACCTTTCTGTTGACTATAGACAGAGGCTCAGCTGTATACTTAAACTTAGTTACAGACCTTGGCTCTGATTCTTCACACCTATAGAATACCTCATTAGGGAAACATCACAAGCTGCTCTTGGCTTGGAGAAGAGTTTGCTATTTATCGGGCATGTTCACTATACTATTCCATAGATAGATAAAATAACCTAAGTTACAGGAAAAAGGATAGTTCCATTTCAAGGAACATTAAGAAACAGGTTGCATGTTGGTGAAATATGTACAGCCATGGGAAATCTATTTAAAAAACATTCTATAATTTAAAGTAATCATTGCCCAACACTGATATTTGAGCTACATTTATCTCTGCATGATAGAATAGATATAGTAGGGGAAAGGAGAGGTATTTAATAAGGATAGAGTTTAGTACTGCTGCAGATGATAGTATATCAAAAGAATATAGCTGACCCCTTCTCAGAACGATAGTGAAACAAGTCTAGAAGATTTTCAAGAGCAGAATCTCAAAACCAAACCAAAGCTTCTTTCTTGTAGACAAAAGCAGAATAGGAACCTTTTTCTTGCTTAACTCAATTTTTTTTGTCTATCTTCTGTTACAGTAGGCAGAGATTTTTCCCTCTCTCCTGGCATGGAAAGAAAGTTACATTGATATATTTTGGCAACGTCAACTATGAGCATATGGTCTTCCTCTGTTAGCAGGGAAGAATCTAAACTCAGGCATCTGGATTGGTATAGAAGACCCAAAAGGACTAGAGAGTTTGGGAAAGAAAGTGTTCTACCAACAAACAAGCAAGTGTATAATATTACATTACTTAAGTGAGAGAGAAAAAACCCTCCTGAAAGCAGTCTTTAAAAGGACCTGGAAACATTTCAGTACACACTGCAGTAACAGGCAAAGGAGACAAGAAGGTTCAACTCAGTGACAGATGAACGTTTGACTTGTCTTATTAGCTAGACAATAACAGGTTTCTGTGAGAACCATTTTAAAAGCATCAGTTTCAGCTATAATGTAGAGCTGCAAGAAAACGATGACTGCAATAAGATAGTCCATGATTACAGCTATGCTTCTGTAATATAGAAGGATTGCCCACTCTAATTCTCTACCATATTAAGTGTTAGAGTCATTATTTTGTCTAAAACTTAAGGCTACTAGATAGAGTCTGCTTATTAAGCTGTACAAGTCTGATCAATTTCAATTAAATAATTAGTCATTTGACAAGCGTAATGGAAAGCCTTAAGACTAAAGGGGAAATTAAATACAGATCTTCCTCCACTATTCCCCTTTCCCTCTAGACAAAGTGGTCAGTTTCTAAGTCTGCCCTGATTTAGGTCAGATTTATGAAGACAAGTCCCTTCCATTCCCCAAGGGAACTTCATGAACTCAAATCTCGTGCTTTGAATAATGCTTACCTGTTTTAAGCTCAAATGTTACTGTCATTAAAAATGAACAGCAAGTTGTATAGGGTACCACAGAACTTCAAACAAGCTTTATAAAACAGCATTACCTTTCGTTTTTCATCATCCGGATATGTCCAGTAAGATATGCAATTTCCAGACAGCACACACCAGCGCCTATGCCATGCTCCGAATCCACTAACATCTTCAAACATAGTCTTAGAAAAAAAAAATATTTAAAAATTTAAAAAAATGGGTTAACATTATACCTTGAGCTTGGTCTGTACTCAACTATTTTTCTACCAGAATGGTTCTGCAAGTACAACCTTTCATAGGAGCAGACATAAGAGAAGGAAAAAATATATACTGGGAGAGACTTCTATTAGTACAGTATATTTATATTTTCCAGATAGCAAAGAAAATGGGCTTATGCTATCATTCTCAAGTTTGCAGCCTTTTGCACAAAATGCACCTATCACTGCTATTTCAAATTACCAGATTTTCATGTTGACAGTGGTAAACATTCCATTTATTTTAAGATAATAGAGGGTTACTTATAGCAGAAACAGGATGAATGGTTCACAAAACAAGTATTAGCATAACATGATTTATTATGATTAAGTATTTAAGAAATCTTTGACTTACAATTCAGGATTACAAAATGTTTGGCTATTCTACAGGCCACACTCAGGAGCCCAGTCAGTTTAAAAGAAATTAGAAATTGATTTTTAAGTGTTTGTGTTGGCAGTTATTCTATCGGATGCAGGATTATGCCAATTTCAAGCCCCATTTCCTTAGTGCTGGAATGGAAAGTTTAGTATCTGACTTCTGTTCCTGATCCCTCTTGAACTTGCATGGAACTTTTTTTTCCCCAATTAATTTTTGTGTGTTGTGTTTTTCACTCTTCGTTATTCAGCTTATAATTTTTAACAGTGCAGGGAGCTTCCAAACCCTTACTCTGAAAAAATTTAATATGCTTGTACATCATTCTTCAGGTTTTACATATTGTATAGTAGAAGTAAACAAGGACTTTCTTAAATTAGTACACAAAAACATGGGATAGCAAATACCATAAGCATGTGAAATGTTTGCATCTAATGAAATCTGTTCAACTTCAATTCAGTAAAAGGAAAGGAGACAGAGAACCGCTTGAAAAGTGTCTAAAGAAATTCTGATTTCTGAAAACACCAAAATAACAGCAAATGTGAATCTTTTGCTGAAGACTTTTCACAGCACATTTACGGCATCTGCTGGACACCATCTCAACAGCGCCATCTATTGGGCCCAAGTCTCAGCTGCATTTTGTAAGTCCAGTTCTAGAGAGAGAACTGCTCAAGGTGTTTCTCAAAAATACTGTCGCTTCCTTGTCGCTTCCGAAGTCTGAACATGGGGGACGGGGGAGAATTCTTTTTCTAGGGAGAATTTGGTTTTACTAGACAAAAAAAATTCCAAGATGTCCTGTAAAAGTTTTTGGCAGAGAAATCAGAATCTCATCTCACATCACAGATTACAGTAAGAGAAAGTTAACTGAAGTTTAGAATAACAAATGAACAGTGTTTAGTAGAAAAAGATAGACAAAATCCTAAAAGCTAGCTTTAATTTAGGCATGGTTAGAAGATAAAGCTTTGAGGTCTGGTTCAAAGACAAAAAAAAAATCAAGCCAGTATTAAGCTTCCCAATCACTACAAACACATGTGTTAAGTTAAAAAAGTGACTACATTTAATAGGACATGTCATTTCCAAGACAGACATTTGAAGTGAATACCTTACCAAGAACCCTTTCTCCTCCACAGAGGAATCCACTTGGCATTTTAACTTTAGATATATGTGACCTTCCAAAGGAGACAAAAAGGGAACCTGCAAAAAGCAAAACAATTGGTCATTTGATTTTGACACCTCTCAAACTCTACCAGTTCAAGCAAGCCACCTGCACTAGGATGTTAGCACTGTCTTGTTCTTAGGATCTTCAGCCGGAAAGAAGTGGTCAGTCTCAAGCAAGACAGTAATAATCAATTTTTGTTTCAAGTTAAGAAGCTTTTCAAGATTTATTTGCTTATTAGTTTGCTCAGGACATATGCACAAACATGCTTCTATCTAGAAAAACAGGCACTCCAAGCATGGTTAAAAAAAACACAAGGCACCAGTCCACATCCTGCAAGCTTCTCTCAGTTTGACATTAAGCCATTTGGAAAATATCAAAGTGGGCTTAAACAGGATTGGTACTTGGATGTCTAACACTTTTTTGGCAGATACTGATGCAGTAGTGTCTACTTAGGTAAATATTTGTATGAAAAAAACTAGACAGGGAAAAAGTTATGAAAGCAGTTCTTATCAATTGGAACTCAAGGTGTTGAAGACCTATGTTAAGTCATTTCTAACAAAAGGGGTTCCAGGCTCTATCTTCTACCACTGGAAAAAAAAAGTATTTAACTACCGTACAGAAGTTGGTTAAATGGTTATTTGATATTCGAGAGTTTTGAGGAGGAGCATGCAACAAGGACTGCCTTTGGTGATCAAATAATTTTTACGTGCTAGATCTACTCAACTGAGACAGCATGCATGGCTTGCTCATGCTCTTGGCCCTGCAGTACAGTAAAATTTTGAGCACCGGGTAGGAGACTGCACGACCATTTGAGAAGCAAAATTACTAAAACGTTTCCACATAATAGAAATAAGTTGCAACAGTCCTGGATTTTTATCAAAAACAACTATAACCCTACATGCTACACCAGGGAACATTGGCTTATACCCTACCAAACCACAGTAAAATCCATTTCTGAATGAGGGCCTTCGTGAAGCTTGGCCAATTCCCTCCTTCAAGTTTGTGGGTTTTGCATTCCTTTCTAATTTCTATCAGGACAGAAGAATCTACTCTGTGGATTATGAAGTTTACCAGTGAAGAGCTGTGTGACAGTAAAGCAAAAAGGCAGTATGACAAACCAAACATATCAGTTATGCAGCGTCTACACCAACATTACTAATTACTAAAGCAGATCTCAAAACACCCTCCTGTACACGAGAAAATATTACATTCTAGTTAACAATATATCCATTTCAAAGGGAAGTGGGGTAGTGGTGGTGGAAAGCAAGCAATTTGTTGAATATCCAGCTAGATGAAGAGAAAACCAAAGCCTATGACTAGGCTAGCTTGCATTCTGGTGTGATCATTCAGATATCTACCATAAGAAGTTGGCTTACTGTCACAGAAGATTATCTGTAAAGATACTCAAGATAATGCTCAAGAATTTGCAAAAAATTGGTTTCTTAGGAGACTTTTGATTATAAATAGGAGATGATAGCTACTAAAATTTTCACCTGCTTAATTTTGAGAAAAAACATAACTAAAGTTATCTAAAACACTTTCTTCTGAGGGATTCGAGTTAACTATTAACTAAATCAAAATATTTTCAGATATTAAAGACCAATTATTTCTTCTAAGCATATCAATTTACATAACTCCTAAAGCCAAAAATGTATACATCATGCAAAATGTTATTTGCACATTTGTGTACAAGAACCTCACATTGATATGTTTAGTACTTTCAAAGCTTTAGTTTTTGGTGATCACTTTTTGCCTAAAAAACAAAGGTCTTGACAGAACAAGGTCTCGATAGAATAAGAAACAAGATATTTAGTTCCCAAGTGATTTTAATTTTCTTCTGTGGCAACAAGTTGAGTTAAACCAACATTTAGGCCACCAGTCATTTTTCCCTGGGCCTCTATCAGCAGAGTAGCTGATTCTACGTTCTGTGCTGTTCATCAAGAAGTTGGCTCAAATTTCCTGAATAGCAATCTTTAAGAGACACATCGATGTTCTGAAGTAAGAAAAACCCTTCTCTAGTGATCTAGGAAGAAAAGAGACACACGTAGTTAAGGAAAAACCCTAGGTGGCCTAAACAACTTTTGAGTTCTAGCAGCATGCTTATTATTGTAAAAGATAATCTTAAAGACTCTGCCAAGTCTTAAAGGCTGCTAACATCTTATGCTTAGTTAGTAAATCTTTGTAAGCACTTTCTTAGAAGAATTTTTAAAAAAATAAATATTGCAAAAAGGCCAGACAGACATGAGCAACATGCATGAGGAAGCAATTTCCTATTTTGAGTTATAAACTAAAGGATCATAGCAACCTTGTCCTGGAACATATAGCCCAACAGTTCTTTTTCCTCCCCTTCAAAATTTATCTAGGAAAAAAGAAACATGCTCAATGCAATTAGTGTAAAGTTAAGGTTTATAAAAAAAAAAGGACAGAGTTATAAATGAACATATTTTGGTCTTTTCTACACTGAATTTTAAGAGTGCATATAAAAGGGAGAAGAAAAACCCACTGTGTCACCAGTTACTTCTGTATTAGAAATGCACAGAGCAAGTTAAAAAGCTGCTGTCCAGTACAGCCACAGGCCAAGTCAAAACTGAAGCTTTACAGAGGTGATAACTTTTTTTTTGGTTAAATTATCTGACAAAAATGGAAATTCTTATTCATAACTGTTGAAGTTTGCACCTGGAAAAAATGAACCAAGTTATGGTTTCCCTGGAATCCTCTTTGAAGCTTGTGCTACAGTTTACTAGTTCAATTCACTGTTCTGTCCTAAAGAGTAAACTAAACTTTCAAACCCAAATTGCTGAAAATAATGTAAAAGCCAATTCCCATAACTCCAAGAACAAGGGGTTTCCAATAACCAAGCCATACACAAAATAAGATTTCTACACACAGTTCTGGGTAAGAGGAACATTTATACTGAAGAATCAAAGTTGGTACTTCTGAAGTTCACAGAGTCAGTAACAGCAGTGCAATTCAAATGTTAAGTTCTGTGAACTGTTTCAGTAAAGGAGTCTGCTTCTATCCACAAAAAGTAAAACTTTTGAAAAGCAATTTGGGATTATTGTGATATTTTGTTTTTAATCTTATGCACAAAACACAGGCGATTCTCGTTTTCTCATCTCTCATCAGAAGCTATAATTGCAATACTACTATCATCACAATAAGACTTAATTAGCCAAGAAGAAAACCTATTCTTATGCTGCTGTTTGGATAGATAAAGCTGTAATTTAGTACTACCACGAGCTGTAGTAAATTTTGAACTAATTTAAGTTAGCTTAGGATAGTTGCTGGCATAAACACCTATTAAAATAGGTTTTAGGTATAAGATATTACAAGGTTCGAGATTACAGTGAATGTGAAAATGTATTTTTTAACTTCTAATGGTAAGAGCCAATAAACCTATTCTGTTTAGACAAGGAACTAATGGTATAAAACTCAATAACAGCGTGGTCTCAAAAAATATTAAGATAGATTGCTTCTACAAATTTAATTGGGATATGAAAGGAAACTCATACTCCTGACTATATACAAATGGAAATTTTAAAGTCAATTAAAGGCAGAAAATTTCAAATACTTCATTATCATTAAAACACACTTAATATCTTACTTAGTGATAACTGCAAGACTAAGAGCAACAAACTGTATGAAGACCACGTACAGAGATGCCAACTGCGTAAATCAATTTTTTTTGTCAGTGAAAGCAAATCAGTAACCAAATGCCTTCATTATCCTTGCATAACTATACCTCACATTGAGCTTCAGAAACGAAAGAACACCTGGCATAATAATGCAAGTCTTTCTGTTGCATCTCAAAATTACATTTCAGTCATATGAAATTAAATATGAGTAACAATAATGATACATAATTTCCCCTAAATATATATAAATAACATACATAAAAACGTATGTTAGATTTCTAGGATGGTAATTTCATTTGAAAACAGTAAACTCAGACTGATATTCATTTTTCTAGTAGTACGCAATTACCTTTGGATTAGTAACCAACAGTTTCCATTACCTTGTCCAACGCAAATTTGGCATTTCCTACAGAAGACAACGACAGCTTGTGGGATCCAACAAGGATGAAATTAGTAGTGCGTATAGCATTAGGGCCACCTGGGCTGGCCATGGCTGTGGAGAAAGAAGTTGAAGTCAAGTCATAACCCGACACACAATCAGGATGCTGCAAGGCTTAACAAAGGCTTTATTTGTACCACAGTAGGTGTGCCCTACTCAGTGCTCCAGGAGAAGCACTCTTTGCAGTGCAGCCCTGTCGCACATTTGGACAGGATCTTGATGTACACTATTGCTCCTCGGTAGAACTTCTCTTTCAGAAAGAAGTTTCGAAATATTCACAAAGGAGAAGACGAAGCATTTTAATAAGTCTCAGGGGACAGAGAGTACTCTAGGGCACACTACAAAGTACATGCGCCCTGCAGTAGGAACTTGACATTCAAATCTCTTAACCTTTTATCAAGTGACACGCTGCAGTCTTCCAGAATTTGTACATCTATATTCCTCTTTGCACTTACATCAATAGAAACAAGCACTATAGCTCAGGCACAGGAATCTAACTAGTTGCAGCAGCATGGTAGACATTCCAGAGATAGTTCATGAGCTCCTTATTGCTGCAATTTGTAGTAAGGCGAACTCAAGTATCTTATACTTTAGTCAGACAAGTATATAATACATTTTTATGTCGTTAGAAAAATACTCAGAGACCCTGTTCTTCTCCCCCAAGAGTCAGAAATACATAAACATGTCAAAAAGACTACACACAGCAATACTTCAGAATCTGTTCGTATGTTCAGGTTTGCTCTGTATCACTTTGTTGACATCAGACTCTAGTTTAAAATCTTAACATTTGTTTGAGTTCACCTTTTCAGGAAAACAATGTAAACCACAGGCATCTGATACCAGATACTAATTTTGATTTTGTGCAGAGATCTTCCATTAAACATAATGGTAACTCAGATATAAACACAGGGCCAGTTTCTGGGCTGGCAAACTTACATAATTCTGTATTTATTACTCCCAAATTATCACCTGTTACAAGTATTATTTATTGATACACTGCTTTAGACAGCAAGTGTAGATTGTTCATCTTGGCATAAGATGTTTTGATTTTACTTACCTGGAGTAAGAAGGGTGCTTTTCTAGAAAGAGAGAGAGAGAAATAAAAGCTTAGTGGAAAAGTAATTTCTGACAATTTCTACAGAAGACTAAGCTAGGTTAGAAAGAAACTAGATCTGAAGTACTTTAAACCAAGCAAACACAAACAACCTGACAAGAAGGACCAAATAAATATGTAGTAACTGCCTATTTTCAGCATTACATATTTAGAGCTGCTACGTATTTCTTGAGCTGATGGCTAAAGTCTGGCAGAAAGCTGGACAGTTTATAGAGCTTCAAGTAAGGGACACACAGAGTCTACTATGGGCACAGCCTTGTTCAGTGTGAGAATATGGCCTTTGAAAGTGGTCATAAATGATACTTATGAGGTAATATTACATTCATACTTACAGAGGTAATAGATGTTAATAATCTCTTTGGAGTAATAACCTACAAAAGAATATAGGAAGATAAATGGATTTGCTACTAAATTTGTCCATCACATTAGTGTGAAAGTTAGACAATGAAACTACTGAAGGCTTATCTAAATAAATTTTGAATGGATAGTAGTTGTTCTAATGAGTAAGTCTTGGGTTTTGACTCGATGTAACATATTTCAATAGAAGGAATGCTACATATCAAAGAAATATTTACTGCAGAAAAGCTTAAGTATGCATTAGCTTTGGATGGACAGCATGCGTTTGAAAAAACCAATATTAGTAGACCTTTTTCCTTCAAGTAACAGGGCATCAAAGGTACATTTGCTTGTTAAAGATAAGGGTTAGCAATACATGTACAGAGATGTTCAATGTGCTACTGTTGTACATTATCTATATTTGCAGGTGAAAATCTCAAAGTTTAAGTGAGACTGTATATTAAACATGAACTGGAATTATGGACTCATTTATTCTCAAAGCTGAAAGGCCAGTATAAAAAAGAAAAGCAGATACAGGATGCCATCAGCAAACCTATAACCCCACATCAGCAACTTATCTACAGTGCCACAGAAATATTCCATTTTAAGTAAAGATTCCTCTAAACTACAGCACAGGTGATAAAGAAACCCTGGACTTCAAACTGGTTTTATTGGGGGATAAGTGGAAGCATGCTTTCATTGTGCCAAATGAAAGTAAAGATTAAAGAAAATCCTGTCTCTGCAGACAGAAATAGGAACTTAAGTACTCTTTCCAACTGTTTTGAAAGATACTCAAGTTTCTTGTTTTTATTAAGTGACAGATGTCTTGACAAGGAGGAAACTAGACCCAAAATCATTAATACACTGTGGACTCAATGACAAGAAAAAAAACAAACAACAAAAACAAACCAAAAAAACCCACACCCAAAGCACCTCCAGAAAGCCACCAGCTTGTTTGGGATCAAAGCCTTAAAACACAAGCACTTGAAATGTGCCCTCTATCCAAGCTAAAATGTTTATGTCTAAGGAGTTATTAAAACAACGTTTGCTTTAAAAAATAAGCATCTAGTGCTTTTACTTAACACTGGGAAGGAAGAAAAGTGTTGCTGTTGAGCAATAGAACCTTTAAGACAAATCAAACTGCAAGGTAGGGCACTATTGACTGGTGTAGTTTAAGTAAAGTAGAAAATAAGGGCACTAAATCACTATCAGAGGCACCACACCCAATACAAGTTTGCAAAGCATAGCATTTTGCAGAACTAGTAAGACTACTTCTTCCCCTTCAATATATTTCAGACTCAACCAAGTGCTGCAGATCCAATCTACTAATAGCTGCAGGACTCCATAATCCATCTGTCATTGCACATGTTCAAAGAAAGAACCAGAAGAGTAAAAGAAACAGACTAAGTTCTCCCTGAACACTGCAGTCTTCCTAGTGTATCTTCTGTTGAAATACAACATACTGATTTTCATGTTTCATTTACCTTAGATTTATTTGCCTTTTTCCTTTTATCAGTGCTTGTAACTTCTTTTCTCTGCACCTGTAAGACAAGAAGGTATTAAGAAGGTACAACACATCATTCTCCCTTACACATCCTCTTGACAGGAACTGATACATACCAAATTGTAAACTTCTATATTTATTTCAAAGTCATTTGACACATCATGCCTAAAAGGGAGGAGGGGAAAAATAAGTTAAACACAGATTGAAGCAAAAAGTTTTTTAGTTTGTTTGTTTTGTTGTTGTTTTGGTTTTTTTTTTGTTTTTTGTTTGTTTTTTTTTTAAGTTACTCTTTACTTCTCCCCTCCTTCCACTCCTTAAGTGTCCAGAGAGCAGCTAGGTTCTACACAAGAGTTCACTTCTACAATAGTACTCTTTAGTCCAAGTAGCATTGCTGGTTTTAAGACCTGAGTGCATTACACTATTTCAAGATACTTTCTAGAACTCAAAGAATGAAAGGGGAGGGAGGAAAAGGGGCAGGTAGAGTGCACCTACCATTTCTCAGTCCACTGCTAGCACACATTACTAGAAACAGAGATTGGGGGTTTTTTTGAGTAAATACCTTTAAGTGAAAGTTCCAGTTGGGTTGGGCTTTAAAAAGGGAGTTTGCTTATTTATTTTGGAAGACTTTTGCTAACAAACAGCCATTTGAACTCACAATACCTTTTTAGCTAACATGAGAGTTGAAGTTTTAGTTTTAAGAGTATTATTTTTTTCCAGATATCAAAACCAAATAGCTATACTAAATGTCAGTGGCTGCAAAAGAGAAAAAACACGTCATCTCAGGCAGAGCAATCCATCTGTCATTGCAGGTGTTCCAGAAGAGAACAAAAGTAGAAAAAGCAAGAGATAAATTAGCTGATGGATGGTAGAATAAATCTAGATTGCTCTTTCGAGAGAAGTGCATTCCAGTTATTTCTTGAAGCAGGAAATACCCATACCACAAGATCTCACCATATTTGTTTGCAGAATATGACATCCTTATACGAAGATTTTAAACATTCTTAAGCATGCTCTACTCTCAGAGTTGAAACTGGTTCCAAAACAGTTTCTTTATACTTACATAGTAAATGTTGTAGTAAAAGTAAGAGCATCTCCATTCAGGGAGCTGGCAGTACTTGCTAAAGGAGTTGCAACCATGTTTTCTGCTCCAGATCTCAGTATTATTACATAGTAGTAGTTTGCTGCTTCTGTAAATACATATCAGATTGGTTTGTTAGCCAGAGGTGTCCAAGTATCTAAAAAACCTCAAGTGCTGCATTGCCATTAAACACATCTCTGTTTCACCCCACTTAAACACGTAGTTACAGTCAAGAATTGCTTATAAACTTACTCTTAAAAAGAGGTTTTTCCCTACTGCGTCCACTAGTAAGACTGTCTCCACAGGATTCACAACTGCAAAACTGCCTGGGGCGTCTCAGGCCAGACCTACACTACCCAGTGCGTGAGAGGGGAGAAGAAGAACTTCCAGTCAGATTCAGCAGTTAATCTTAGTTCCTTATACTTTGCTGTTATTCTTGAGGCCTGCCAGCTTCACCACACATCGGCTTTCGTTGCTGCCCGTTCTCATGTTTTGGGTTTTTTTTTTTTCAGTCCTATGAAGGAACTAGTTAGCCAGGCAACTAATTTCCCTAACTTTTCACATAAGGGGAAAAAAGAAAGATGACCCCAAGCACACATCTCAATGGTGTCAGGAGATAATTTGGAGCTTGTGCAGCAAAACTCTGAACAGTAAAGCAACAGCATTGCATAATATCAGACCATGTTGAAAGAAAAACCCAAACCAAAAACCCAAACCAGTTTGAGTGCTCTGTTGCATAGGACAAGTCACAGCTTTCAGAACAACTACTGAAGACTCCCGTAAGCATTGATTTGTACTCTTTATATTTGATGTTCTCTTCAGAGATGAAAGTGATTAATAGAGCTTCTGGTGCACAATGTATAGCAAATGCTGCACTTCCAGAATAAAGTTTTGATGACAAATAGTTCATAGTTGTTTGTTTAGATAACTTCATTGAGAATTACTGATAGAAACTAAACTTCTATTTCTGTAACCATTAGAGAGGCTTTCCTATAAGAGAGATTAATTGTCTCATGCAACAAGAACTGTAAATATCTGACCTAATTTACCCCACTCCCAACATGTTACATTTATATTCTTGGCTGTGGTTTTATTTGAAAAATAAAAACACACTTTACATTTCATAGGACAGTTAAACAAGAAAGGCTACATATGAATTCGTTAGTAGAAGTTTTGCAACCAATATTAAACAAGACTTTGTCCAATGGCTTTTGTCCTCAAGTTTTAGTGAGGCAAGAAGTAGGAACCTGTCCATCTGTAACCATATTCTGTGGCATTATGCAAAATAACACTGGTTATTGTGGGCTTGAAGATTCTTTAAAGAACCACATGACAGAAGCTTATATGTTCCAGCGTAAGTCTCTAGATCTACAGAGAGATATTGCCAGATATTCTGGAACAAAAGAAGAAACAAATGCACATTTTAATGCTTTCATGATCTAAACATGACAAGATAATGGAAGCCTAGTTTGTAAATTCAGAATTTGGGGATGTTAACAGAAGGACTGAAAAAAAAAAATAGAGGCTTAGTGAGCGCTTCACAACAGAGGTCAGAATTTACGTAATGATATTTAGTACTAGACTTGCATCCACCAAAAAAAATTCCAAGGCAGCAAGAGAGAAGACAACCTGAGATACAAAATTCTACTTCCTTCCCAACAGGTTACAGAAGACCACAAAGATCTTTAAGACCAGCTGGGAAAGTCTCGATAAGTTTCTTGAACCTCACAAGCCAGAAAAGAATGCAACTAAAACAACCATGGAAAATATTGCCAACTTAGCCAAAAAGCAGATCAATTAAATGTAACTGCTAAATTTTCATTGCCCCCGGAGTTCTGATGAACACCAACACAGAAGACAAAAAAAACAAGAAGAATGAACTGGAAATATATGTAGAGAAGATGGGGAAGGAGGAGGGAAGGGGTAAAGCTTTCAGTTGCTAGTTTTACCTGGCTTTTGAACTGTACCACATACAAAGTCCGCTTTTAGAGGTAGACGCATTTCTGAAATGGAAACAGATCCCCTGGATGGGGCAAATTCAGTGGACATAGAAGGAGCTTTATTTCTTTTATTATGAGGTCCCTCACTCTTCAGTTTATTCAGTTCTTCCAATAAAGCAGTTCTCTTCTCAGCTGCACGAAGAAATTAATTAATTATAGTTGTAACAGAGGAAAAAGTATTACTGAACATTTTTTTTGCCATAAGTATATAAAATGCAACGGAAATGTAAATTGTCTTCCAAAATAGTAGGAATATTAGGGACAAATATACCAAAAATGTCCTCTTGCCTATAGAAGAAGCTGAGACAGAACAGATATCCTCTCTCGTTTTCCAGGAGAAATATAAATAAGCAGCTACAAGGTAGCATAAGAAATGCATTGCCAGAGTTCAGAAATTTTTCCCAAATTGTTCATGATAAAGAATTGAACTTGAGTCTAAAAACCTACTTGCAAGGAGAAGAAGTCTCTCTGCTTCTGCTTCTTCTTGCGACCCTTTTCCATGTTCCTCATCAAAACAGCAGTTCAGAGCTTGACTGGCTTGATGAATCACTGTCTGCTGCATGTTGATCTCATTATTTAGCTCCTACAGTAAACCAGTAGTAAAAATTATTAGCAAGAAGAGAGAGATTTAGTGTTACATTCAAACATGGAAATGTCTTGAGATTAGCACTTTTCAGGCTATGCTTCAGAAAAAAAAGACCATTTAGATAGTAAGCTACAAAACTCTTGCCATTTACAGTTACTTCTGCTAACGAATATTGCAGCACAACTTTTTTTGACCTCAGAGGTAATTTAAATATGGTGGGAAGCAAATGAATTCAATGTTTGTATGCCCCATATCCAGTCTAGTCTTCCCTTCACCAGGGGAAAGCAGCAGTTAACCAGAAATTCAGCAATGTAGGTGAATGAGGCACCAGTAAAGATCAGAAAATTGCCTACTGAAAGTATGTAGTTATGAATCCTGTCTAATTCTAAGGCAGTAATAAGATATAGAATCTCTGATCCCTTCTCAAGATGATAGCTTGTTCTCTCTAGACTTACACTATAGCATGACCCTTTTAAGAGATGCATTAGCTGTTCAAATTATGCAGTATCATTCCCTACCATTAGGTATTTATGCTAAACAACCTAATTTTGCAGTTCTAAGCAGTATGTTAATGTCCTGGACATTCACAGGGGAAATTAAGCAAGGAAATAGTAAATTAGAAAAAGGATTTTAAGAAGCATATTAGATACCTGCATTTTCTTTTTGATATTGACTTGATCAGATGGGCCATTCTTTTTCATTTCTAGTTTGGAAGCAACATCTTCTTTGCGAACAATGATTTGCTTTATTGAAGGACGATCGGTTTCTTTAAATCTTTGAGATCTGTATGCATCAACGCTTTTAAAAGAGGAAACACCATTAAACATTTCACAGGTGTGCCAAGCTTTTTTTATACACATACATATGTATCAGGTATTGATGTTCCCCAGCTTGCCTAAATGGCTTTAAAAAACAAGCATTCTATCAGCTTATTTGAAGTTTAAGCAACATAAAGACCACACAGAGACAACCTTGGATAAAGGCTGAGATCTTGAGAAAAAGCTTCATTTTTAGTTTATGCAGTACACTTCATTAGAAGAGTGAAAAAAGCCAGTGTCTTAATTTGCACACTTACAGAATCAGAGGTGGGTTTTCGTGTTTATTACCTATACGGAAGGTTGCGATCTTCTGACATAGAGCCAATACTGTCTCCAGATTCTGCCCTGGGGACTTTAGTCCTTTGGAACTTTTCAGACTTCAGACTTACATCACTGATACTGCTACCTTCACCAGTTGACTTACAAGGAGAAACAAAGGCCTGGGGAGAAGCAAAGGTTATATTACAGATATCTCCCCATATTAATGATTATCTGTTTTCTCTCACCTTTACTTGTTTTGCATATAAACAGTAAATTTGAAGGCTGCTTAATACCATTTAACAAGCATTTTACAAATATTTCCTAGGACCTGGAGCAAGCCGATTTATTTATTTTGAAGACACCAACAGGTAATTGAACTCAAGGAGATTTCATCCTTAGTTTCCAAATGGGTACAGTTACATAATTACTTCTCTTCAGATTTTCATTAGTAACCACTTCATTGAATGCATGCATACCACTGCAAGTCCAGCACAAGTCCTAGATGTGTATACTCAAGTTCGATTTAGCACAAGTTAAACCACATGTTTAGCAGAGCATCTAACATGCTATGCTATTTTCAGAGGAAAATAACTACCTCATGATGTTTTCATTAGCAAAATGTCATTTGTAACTTCCCTATTTGCCCAGGTATCACAATACAACAAAATATCACTGTTCACAAGCAAATTGTACATCTGTGATAAACAAGCCCTTCCCCACCTCCTAAGAACTCTCACCTCTGGACCAACAGATTCCACCAAAGGTGTTAACAGAGACATTGATGAAATATTCAGTGACTCTTCCTGCTCATCCTCATCACTTTCACCTTCCAGGCTCATGCTCATTTCTTTCTTCAGCTTTTCTATATCTGGACCATCCTCTTGAAGAACTTCAAAAATTTCATTTATCACTTTTGAGCTATTCATCTCGTCATCCACGCTCATTTCAATTTCATATACTTCACCTGAAGGGTGACATTTTAAAAATATTAGTAGCATCAAGACTAAACTCTTCGTTCTCATTAAACGAACAGAAAAATGTTAACCGATATGCCAACTATTATTGGTTTTCAAGTAAACTTGATTAAAAGGCACTTATAGTCAGGCATATAGAACCCTAAAGTATACTTCCATTCTTATTTTAATATACTATTATCTTGCACTTGTTAGACAAATTTCAACATTTTAGTTCAAACATGTCTGAAATGGAACTGCAAGTCCCATAGTAGAGCAGTCATTTCTGTCCTTTCCCAATAAACTTTTAATATCAGCGTTTTAACATTCCTCAAAGACTTGAATGTCAAGAGAGAAGAGTTATGATAAAAGAAGTTTCCTGATTTGTTTTAAATAAACCTCATTACAAAACACACATGAGTGTCAGCAGATGTATGGTGAATTCATTGTTCAGACTTCAGGATATTAACACTCCGCTGGACAAGTGGCAACAGATAGCTAAGTGCATTAATATACATCTACTCAATACAAACCTTTCGGTTTCTCGGTAAGTTGTTCAAGTTTTGAAACAGACATCGCTTTTACAGGGCTCTTTGGCTCAGTGATCTTCAGAGGACCGGGTTTATCAGACTCTTCACATTTAGGAGCATCTAAGTAGTTTATAAAAAAGAAGTCACTGAACATTTATGTCTAGCCTTTGAATTTTATTTTTTTAGTTATTGAATTTTAGAAGTTCGATAATACAGCTGACAACTGACAAAAAGGCTGCTAGATTAAATATTCTAGTTATCTTGCTGTCAAAGAAAAAAGCATTAGAATACATACCCTCCACAACCTGTACAGCTAGACTTCTGTCTTAAAATCAGAAAACTGATAGCACAAGAAACAATGCTGAAACCATAGTAGAGTGTAGCCACTCAAGAGTAAAAAGGGAAAATTAAAAAAACCAACCAAACAAAAAACACCACATAAAACCCACCACACCCAAACCCAACCCAAGTGCAGGATATCATCCTGTTTTTTCTAGAAGCACATTTGATAGCCTGTTTAGCTGTAATGTCTATAAGTAGCATTAATTACGTTCACTCTTTTTTCACGGAGGCTCTTCCACCCAGTAAGCACCAGAAAGGATGCCACAAGCATCTCATAATTCTTTTCACATCCCCTATTATAAGAATTAACATCATAAGGGGATACTGACAAGGGAAGAGTTCCCTCCCATTAGATTATTGTGGAAATTTGGATACTCAGGTACGGTATAGACGAAATCTATAACTGATGATTCTCATTCACTCTCCCTACACTTAATGTACATGAAAGTATGAAACATAGGTAAACCCACTAAGAAACAAAAAGGCAGTCTTGCCTTGCCAGTCTTTCATGTGGTGTAGGAGTGCAGAGTGCTGTTATCAGACGAGAAGATTTAGACAAATCAGTAACCAAATAAGAGGTCCAGTTCCATATTTCAGTGCTACTAGCCTCTTTATCTGCTTGTGAACATCAGTGCTTCAGTGCAGTATTAGCCACAGGTGAACAGTGACAGTTCTTACCTGAAGACTCCATGCTGGGAGACTTTGCTGGCCCATCACTTGCTGACGTGTCTTCTGATGATCCAAAAGCGGTGGCATCTGAACTAGGAGGACGTTTTGGACTAGCCTGAGATTGGCTTTCCTGGTAAAAATAAAAACATAGTACATTTAGGAGGTAGTGTTCAAAGTGACTAAAAAAAACTGCCAGAAAGAAACACATTTTAACATCTGCTAGGAAAAAGAGGTTGCCTATCCAGTATCAAGAAGGATTCTATCTATTTTGTAAAAAATTCAGCTGAAGTACTAAATACTAAATTGAGTGCTTGTGAGGAGCTTTTTTGCTTTTGAAGTTACAGAATATAAAAAAAACATTTATAAAAAAAAGCCAAATACATTGGCTCAAAGCAGTATCCCTTGTCTCCTTAATTGATTCTGCAGGAGGGAAAAAATCTAATAATTTGTTAACAGTCATACAAGCCACTTGGCAAGTGGTCTTGCACAGCCTGGGCATTCACAAAGGATAGGTTTTTATCTTTTATTTACATTTGCACATCCATCCTTGTGTTCAGAACACGTTAAAGCAATTCACACACTATCACCTTTTGATACAGGGAGGCAACGCATTACCATTTTAGCTTCTGGAAGTTTTCTCTTCGAACTTTCACTTTTCTCTGCACTCCACAGATTGCCCCTATCAAACCGGCCACGAAGGCATGCAAGTTCTCGTTCACGTTCCTAAGCAAATAAAGAGGGACAGGGCAAAAGCTGACAGTTTTAAGATGTCAAAACATTTCAAATTCCTCACATAGGTGCAGAACAGTAAGAATCTTCCCCGAGCTTATAAGCAAGCTATGAATGTAGCAAGTCATACCTGCTTAAGCTGAAGCGCTAAACTGGCAGTAGAGGAATTTTCATTTTGTTTGAGAAGCCTTTCCTGGATTGTCCTTGTATTTGGGGTAACAATGGGTGTTCTGCACCCTGGAGTATTCGTAGCAGGACTCCGTGCACTACGCTCTTGACAGCGCTCCCCAAAGCGTTCCAGGAAGGGCTTAATTCCTGATCCCCCTACAAGAACAATTGTTTTGCCTTGAAAGAAACTCTCAAAAACACAGAAAGAAATCACTGCAATAAAAGGTTCTCACTGAAGCAATTAAGCTGCCTCCTTTACAGCTCTTACTCCATTATACTTTATACAAACTAAACCTGAAGTGCAACTAACCACAGTAACAGAACACTGAAGTTAAAGCAGCAAATCAGAGCAAACAGATGTCCTACTCTTACTGAAGTCCACGTATGCTCCACCAGTTATTTAAACTGGTCTGCTTTTCCAACATTTCCTCTACAACCAGCCTCACTTGCATCCTTCATGTAAATGAGCATTCTAGTACATAAGGCGGATACATTGTTTGTCATCCACCCCACTTTAGTGAGCTTGCCTCTGATTGTCAGCATATCTACAGAAACACACTTGCTCTACTGGCCATCATTTCAAAGAGTTCAAGCTGTTAGTCCAAGTTTCTGACCCAACAAGCAGTTGAATTTAAAACCAGGGATGATCACTTTTTTGATATCAATGCTACCACTGTAAAGAAAGACACTATGCAAAGTTAGAGCATCTATGTGGCATTTAGCTTTGATTTCTTCTAACATATGCAGACTCTTTACCTTATCTCAATTAGATACATATAATATCCAACAATTTGAAAGAAGCTTTGAATAGTCTCAATTAACTGATCTTAGCAGGATACATTTTTTTTTTACATAGAAAAGTTAGATTGATTTTGCTCTCAAGAGTTACTAAAACCATGTCCAAGAAAATACCCTTGCAAAATGTGGAAGCTGTACAATTTATGACAATTATCACAGAACTCTTCAGGACTTTACTCAGGTTACAGCAGGAAATAGGCATTATCTGATACAGTACCAGAAATTCTTAACTAATACGTAGTTTTCAACACAGGGGACACAAGCCTAATTTGAATGAACATTTATTGAAGCTGAAAAAACAGCTTACCTGGTGTTGTGGGTTTACCCTTAGGTTCAAGTTGTACATGTGTTCCTTTGACTGGCTCTTCTTTGGACTGAACTGGTTGAGGCAAAGTTGATTTTGCTGCTTGTGTACGCTTTTCAGTTTTCTGAGGGCTGCAGGGATTCTCTGTTAGCGGTTGTCGTACTTCAGATTCTTTAGAACACGGAACAGTGACTCTTAAGGTTTGTGTTAAATTGTTTGGATCCTTCACAAGGGGAAAAGGAATAATGTTAAGATGAGACTGCACATTCTTATTCTCTCAAGAGGAGAAAGAGTGAAAGCATTCTGCATAGCATACTATAACATAACACACCTATTCCATCAACAACAGAAAAAGCTGAGAACAAGCATTAGAAGCTTTTTGTAGATTTTTTTTATTCAGTATTTCAAATTGTTTCAGCATTTGATTCCAAGTGCTTTTGCCAGCTACTTTAGGTATTTTCCCACATTTCCCTAAACAAGAATGCATGTGGCAGATATTGTCATTCAATAAAGGGCATAAATTGAACAATAGGTATCTGGTACTACTAATTTCAGCATTCTGATTGAATTTTCATACAGTAATAATATTTACAGTTTAAGTCAATCAACTATATGAAGTTACAGAGTGAAACCCAATACCTCTGTAAGAAGTCCCCTTCTGATGGTCAAGAGCAGCAATCAATTGCTTTGACATCAACTTTTACAAAACAAGTTACTCATCTTTAAGTCTTAATAAAAGGGATTCTAAGCTATTTCAGGTCTGCTATTAAAAAAGGGCATGCGGGATTGCAATAAAGCAAAAGTTGTAAATAGACTAAGATTGCTCACGCCAAATCTTTAAATTCAGATAAACAGTTATAAGCTAACATTTCTCCCCCCGATCCTCAAATCAATTTTTAATCAGCAACTAAATCAGACACTCACCGCTATCTTTGAGTTTGCTGGTTTATTAATAGAAGCCTCAACAAGCCTTTGAGAACAGGATGCAGCTTCCTGCTTTACACAGCTACTATTGATTCTAGCAGATGCTCCACTTGTAGTGGACAATTTGGATAAACAAGTAGTGCCAGGCTGTTCTTGTGCATTGTTTTGCTTTGCAGATGGATGACTTAGGTCATCTTCCCAGGAACCAATTGTAGCAGCAAGGTTAGCTAAACGGCCTCTTCTCCCAATAGGGGTATCACTTGCCAGGGCATTAGATGTCTGCTTAGGTGGAGAAACAGACAGATCTTTTGACTGGAGGGGAGACAGAGGAACACATTCAGAGGGATCTGGAAAAGAGAAAACACATTTATTTTGCTAATAAAATACATTAAGATATATTTGCATCTTTTGCATTTTGCTATATATTGGGTTTATAAACAGTCAGATGTTCTTTCCATCAACAGAATCAAGCTACTATCTCTGAAGGCATTGAGACTAATCAAGTTAAGTTAAAGCTCTTTGCAAAGCCAATACATTTTTAACCAAGCAGTTTACTAGTTTTATGTCACTGTTGTGATAAGCAAGGCACCACACTAGCAGGGAGAAGAAAAAAAAGTATAAAATTAAGCTGAGCCAACAGTTTCATTATTTTAGGCCTTCCCCAGTGCTAAGAATTCTTTACAAAAATATTAGCATTCATACACACACAAAATTTTCTTCAGTTAGCAAACATAATCATCAATGCAAACACTGAAACACACCAATACTGCTTAGCAAGTGAAACATACCCTCGCTATCCCAGCAGCGTCGCTGTTCTGCCAGTTTCTGCATCCGTGTTTTGACTGAAAGGGCTGCAGGAGTTTCTGACTCCGTGTTTGTTTTTCCTTTCTCAAGAGGCTGAACCAATGAAGCCCTGTTAGAAGCAGTTACATTCAACTCTGAAGTCACCTCAGGAGAACGACTGCTTGTGGAACTTGAAGGAACTGGCTGTATGTTCTCCGAACTAGAAGTTTGGGTCTCCGTATTGTTAGGGCAGAGCCTCTTTGATGGTGATGGCTTTGTACCAGGTTTCACTGTACAGGTCAGAGTATTCAAGCAAATTAGTATTCAAACAATCTAAAATATTTTCAGACTGTAATGCAAATAAAGTTATGATTTATGAATACGCTGATATGCCTCCCAAAATACTGCCCTTCCCAAATTTACCAAGCACAAGGCACTATCTTTGGCATTATACAATTATTTCTAAATAGCTTACTAATTACTTAGAGCATCTGGTCTCAGGTTAAGCTAAACATTAGCCATATTCAGTCCTTGTGGTCTGAATCCTGGCAACTGCATCCGTCAATGTCTAGTTTAAGATAAACACTGAGGGTTTTCACTTCTCCTTAGGAAAAAAAAGGACATGGAACTTGTATCAAAAGACAATCTTTAAACTTGTTGCAAAATACCTTCTTCACCAGGAAGAGGTGCCTGGTTACCAGTTTCTAACAAAGGCTCTCTGACCCTTTTGGTCTGCATTGTGGGTCTCACTCCCATCTTGGGCCGCTCAGCCATCTTCTTCTGCAAGTTCTCTCGCCTGGCACGGGTTCTTTCAAGGAGTTTCTGAGTAGTCAACAAATCACGTGTTACTATACATTGCAATAAGTGTGTTAACCAGCAATAGCTCAAATTAAAAATGTTTTCATTTTATATAGCATGTACTAAGATCCACAATATCAGAAATTTATAGGGAAGGCTACATTAAGGCAAACACAGCTTTCAGATGTTGCTAACTGATTTACTGTAATGCAATGGCCAAGTCACCTGACTGGCACTAACACTCTAACAAAATAAACAACATTGAAGTGGATGCCAAGTGGTCTAAAAAAATTCAACAAATTAAATGCATGGCTGTTAATATATAAAAGAAAAGTTGCTATTACGCCTCCTAAATCAAAAGGTGAATTTCTCTTCCTCAAGCTTCAATTTTAAGAATAGACTGATGTTATAACTAGTTGTCTTAATAAACAGGCTATTTATCACAATATATCTGTATACAGAAGAACACATAAAGAGATACTAATTAAGCTAACAACATTCTCTTTCATTCCCTGTGCATTGGAAATTTGAGCACTATGATCACATTCCATACAAAATAGCTATTTCAGTAAATGTTCCACGCTAGCAGAAAGTGATTCCTTACAGCTTGCAAGTTTGAAATAGGTTGTTTGGTTTTGGTTTGGTTTTTTTCTTTTATAACTGCATTCCTAAATCATTATCACTCAGTTTGATCCCATCTTAAGGATACTTAATTACTCCTTTGATCTAGGTTTTAAGGTACTTTGAGACAAGAAATCACGTGATTGAACTAATGGCCTTTGAAGGGAAGCATATAAACTGCACTTGTTTGGTGGCACATAAATTATTGTGAGAACTGTGCCAGCCATTATCTGTCCTGTTGAACAGCAATTAAATACACATTTCACATTTTTAACTGTCTAAGGCCGAAGTCTTAAACAATGTTCCATTGTAGGGCAACACAGGACAAATGGAATGTCAGTCTCAACAGTTTTTTGTGAAAGCAAAAATCAGCTTCTCTTAACTTCCATAGAAGAGGAGGATTTGGGGGTGGGGAACCCACAAGAAAAGGGGGACATATCAAATGCTAGGAGTGCCTTCAATGCAAGTTCCATGCTAGTTGTATCCACAAGCAAGTTTCCTTATTTCAACCTTCAAAAGGCAGAGCTACAAAGTGCAGGTAATACCCACATAAATAAAATCTTAAAGGCTATACAATTAACTGTTCTTCTTCCACAAAGTTAAGTATATCTTCCACAACAGTACTCCTACAGTTCTATTCAAATGCATTCACATTCCTTTCTGTTTTGTTAGTTCAGTAAAGTGGAATTTCAGTTGTTTCAAATAGGATGTCACTTCCCAAGAATGCACGCCTCTGTTGTTGAACTCCAGCTCCTATTGGCTTTTTGTATCTCAAATTTTCCATGCAACTGCTGTCATTCAAACTCTGCTATTACACATGATGAGTAAGCCGGTCACCAGAACTTGAGACTTACTTTTCAAGTTCATCAACAGAGTATTCGCTACAAGTACGTCCTCCAAGTGTTCTGACAGCCAAAGTTCCAGAGTAGGACACAGCTATTTCATTACACCTAGGAATCTGACAACTAGCAAGCCGCAGAGGATCACAGTTTGTGTTGCAAAAGCACCTTCTAAAACTCAGAAAAGGCAATCCCACTTTAAATATTGATGGACAATCTTGGTTTTAAAAAGGTATGTTTTAAAGCACATATTTGGCAGCATCAGAAAAGATACTCGGGCCCATATGTGATTACAAGAATTTGTTCTAACTACCCTGCTTTACTAGCAGAATGCAGCAAGGGAGCTAATTTATCCGTGACAATGAAGGAACAGTTAACTTCAAACGTCACATATGCAAATTTTCCTCTGAGCCACTGCATCAATTATTTCTCTTTGGTCATCCTCTATACTTTAGTCTATGAATGTTATTAAGTACTTCAAAGTACAAAATAACCTAGACTATTTCTAGCATTGTGTAGTACCAAACAAAGCTTTTTGTGCAAGAAAGGTGAATTATACAATCAGCTATAAACTGAAAGTCACAAACAGTAGGTTCATTGCGATCCTAAAAAAGTATTTATTGCACCATCTCTTCAGTGAGTTCTGTATTAATAATTTGGTTGAGATTCAGCAGGTTATTAGGTTTTGCTTGTAAGAGTAATCACAAGAATCACTATTTCAGAACTGTCTGATTTAAAAAGCATTCCACTGAATCTCACAGCAAAATTTACTTGAGCTTAAACTCAGTGACACCAGGACAAAATTTGTTACTGTAAAGTGATCAGCAAACACTGAATTAACAGCATACTTTGGCCAATTAAGGCTTGAATTATACTGCTTTACATAATCAACATTTACAATGCCTCACCAGTTCCCTGCAAGAAACAGAGAACGGTAATTCACAGGCAAAGATTATCTGAAAAGAGCTAACCTAAGGAAACGTTATATTAAAAAAAAAAAAAACACAAAACAGAACATGAAAACTTCATAGCAGGTGGTAAAAAGATCCCTTTTCAGAAAACTTTTTTGAGGAAAGACATTAAACTTCAATACTAATACACTAATATTGGTCAGATTTTTACACAACAGTGGAATGTCCTCCATAGCACAAACATTCTTGATAAGGCAACACTTCAGGCACTCTGCAATATTAGCTAAAACTTGAATGAGGTTTACTTTCAGGGGTGGCCTCACGGTTGGTCATAGCTTTTCAAACAGTCATCTACAAGAAGGGCGTGTTGAGGTTGGACTATCTCCCAGCATGCAAAACCATTTTAAACTTGATCCAGTAGTCTGGACTTGAAGTTTATGTAAGACTAGTCGGATCATGTCACTCACTACCAAGTAAGGAAGGAGGTTTTAGATGTTTATACTTAGCAAGTATATACATGGGGGTAGGGTAAATCTGCCTTGGCATAACACATTTAGTAAATATGTTCAGATCAACACCTTATTTTCTGTTTTTTTAAATCAGATCTGTGCAGTCACCTTTTTTGGGCACTCAATTTATTTAAAGTATGTCAGTTTGATATACAGATTGTTTTCAAGGGGAGGAGAGAGTATTTCACCAATGTATTTGATCTGTTTTGTTTTTTAAAGTAGCTCAGGTTTTGTTTAGACAGGCTGTGGATTGAAGGCCATTTTTACTACGGCATTTCTCAAAGCAGTCACAAGACAGCTCCACAGCTTTACATCTGACACACATCAGAGTACAGTACAGCATCTTTAAGAATTTTCCAACCTTCATACAGATTCAAGCCGGTCAATTCCACCCGTTTTATTACAGTTCTGCCTTGGTAAAACTCAAGCACACACAGGCAAATCCACCCTAACAACTGACTTCTTTTTTTTAAAAAAAAAAAAAGAGGAACTGTGCTTGCCAATGAAAGTAACCAACCACAAGTGGCAATAATGTCAAACAGGGCGCGTTTTTAATCAGACGGTCGCTGCTTTGGGCAAACTTCACACTCGACCTTTAGATATGGCAGGCACAATGTGTGTCAATACCACTCCCAGGAGCTGCCAGGGTCCCTTCTGTTTCAGCCGAAAATCTTATCTGCCAGACGTACGTGAAAGGCAAACGTGAGACGCCGTTATCAGCCCGGTTTAGAAGAGGTCCTCTCCTTCGCAAACCCGTGCATGAATAACCCCTCTGTCCTCTCCTGACGCCCCACAAACGCCGGGGTGGGGGCCATACTGGAGGTACCGGCACAAGCAAGACGAGGGGGGCAGAGAGAGCCTCCCCGTTGCAGAGAACGAGGCTCGCTACAAGCCCACAAACCCCCGGAGTACCGTAAACGGGGACGAAGGGCGCTGATAGGCCTTAGTCAGGAGCCAGGGCTGAGAGAAATTATTCCGCCCCAAGAGTGCAGGCACAAGGGGCAGCTCCCCTGCGGACCC
>NW_009613429.1:0-2342 GCF_000690535.1 Cariama cristata
GAGGGGGCTTGGGACCTTAAAAATAGCATCGCCCCCATAACCAGGCAGCTGCTGTCTCCTGAGAAATGAAGAAGTTTTTCGACTCGCGTCGGGAGCAGGGTGGCTCTGGCCCCGGATCGGGCACCAGCGGCGGGGGCAGCGGGCGGGGGGGGGCCGGCGCGGGGGCAGGTGTTCAGCGTCGGCCGGTACCAGGTGACGGTGGACGAGGTGCTGGCGGAAGGTAAGACCCCAGTGCCTTTTGCAGACCACTCTGGCTTTGCTTCTTTTCCCTCCCCCTTTCCCTCACAAAGCTGGACAGGGAGGCTTTGGCCTTCCCCGTGCACTCCGGCTCCCCCTCTATCCCTAGCTCCCCTCATATTTCATTGTCCTTGACAGACTAGCAATCCAGTGGCGTCTGTAAGCTGACGTTTCTGGTCTTCCTGTGTGTAAACCCAGTGTGGGTTTGCTGGATTTGGTTTTGTGGTTTTTTTTTTGTTTGTTTGTTTTTAATGCTTTGGAAATTGAGGGGATTTCAGAAGTGAATTGTTTCCCACCTTCCCTAAACTGGAAGTGGTTTTTTTTTTGAAAAAAAACAAACCCAACCTAAAATTATCAGATGTTTTGTTACAGAACAAGGTGCTGTAAATAAAGCAAACAGTGGCCTTCGCTCATAACTTTCTTCAGCTGGTTGCCTCCTTTCATACCTTAAGCAGAGAGGAATAAAACACTGGAGTAAACTCGATGTAGGTATGTCATGGCCATAGATAGGTTGAGTAAAGCTAGCTGTGATTTGGGATGAGGGATTTCTGTTCATGTGGGATTTCTGCAGGGGAGGCAGTAATCCCAATTGCATTTTTTTCAAAATAAAACAACTAAAGAACTGAAAATGAGCAATATGTATTATAAAACTCTATCTGTGCAGTCCTTGCAGTGCAGCAAGCTGCTGGTGGTATTTTTTTAAATTGTAACCAGTGCTGCTGCTTTAACTATCATTTTACATTTCATTTGTTTGAGCTGTAAGGAACCTTATGAATGGCTCTGGCTGGTAACCTTAGCCTCGACCTTCAGAGAGATGTTGGCTTCCTTAGACCTGCTCCTGGTCTGTCTCCTATGCAGCATCCTTTGCGATTTCAGTCAAAACAGTGTTTTGTTTAGATCTTACAGTTGCGAAGGAGAGGGTAGCTGCTGTATGAGAGCTGAGTGGGAGGGCCTGTGTTGGCTTTTACAGAAAGAACCCTAAAATGGAAAAGGGACTCTGTGTACACTGTGCATTCAGGTTTGTAAAAAGTCACCACAGCGTACAAGAAAATAGATCTGTGACCATCTTTCAGACATGGTTTCTGATATGTTCTGCTGCATGCTGAGCTGAGAGGAGCAGCAAAAACAGTCCTTCAGCTACTGACTATAGTGGTTTGGTTTTTTTTTTCCCCTTACTTGAAATTTGCAATATGGGTTTGCCTTGGCTGATATTTCCACGGCCCTTTTGGTCCTAGGAGCTTAGGAACTATATGAACTAAACCTGAGAAGCTGTCACAGTCTGTCTTTTTTTTTTTTAACGCTGACTGGCCTCATCCTGGTAACATGGGAAAACAGGCTTTTTTTGCTGATGAATAATCTGTTGGCAGGTTCTGCCCCAGTGCTGACAGCACCAGGAAGCAAGGCTGTGTGTCACTGGGCTCTCTCCTGCTCGGCAGGCCTAAGCTACAGCCACCAAAGGTGCGGCGTGGTAGCACAGATTGCATGGGAGAAGTGTCTGCCTTCTGTACTTTGCTGTCCTGGAGGAACTGCTGTTTGTGAAGCTTTTCCCCTCTGTCTCCTGGTTTCTTGGCTGGCCCCTGGGATGTAGCATGGCCTAGGGTTTGCTACAATTCTTAGATCTGCATGCATAGGCCAAGTGAGGTGCAGCAGGCCTCTAAAATAAGTGCTATGTTCTCTCCCTGACCACACTATAAGGCAAAGGAAGTTCTTTTGGTGAAATGTGCTACGCGGGTGTTTTCCTCCCAGTCAGACTCCTGGTGCGGGGAGTCTGAAGTCCCTCTGTGTGATGAGTGAAGCCTCCAAGGGGACAAGAGCAAGGTGGCTTGTAGGTTTGCGGGTTGTTGCCTTTTGATGGGAACAGAGGGTGAAAATGCTGTTTTGTTGTAGGAAAGGTAGGTCATCTGGGGAGTGTATGTGACTCAGAAGTGCTGCAGCTTTGCATACTTCTGGCCTTTTGGTGTAGCTGCCTGTGCTGCCCAAGTGCTGGTAAACAGCATTCTTTGACTGAGCTGGAGACCTGGGGAGTTCTCTGGCTACCTGGTCCCTGCACTATTGGCGTCTGGATCCTTGGCTGGAAAACTTTTTTTGTATCCGCAGTGAATTTT
>NW_009613429.1:2373-19859 GCF_000690535.1 Cariama cristata
CAGCAGTGTTGAAAAGGCAACTTGTGAAGTCTTGACTATTTCTGCTAAAAGGAAAAGTCCCTTGGGAGGCACTTAGTAGGAGGGGGAGGAGTATCCGGTCTGGGAAAGAAACATCTCTCATCCCTGTTGCTTTAGAAGGGAGAGGAGAGACCCGTGTTTTGGTGCAGCATGTGAAGCCTAGAAAGTAAATGAGATGTAAAAGTGGCTTAAAAGAAAGAGTCTCTGAAATTATGATGGATGGTGTGGGGGAGACTTGAGTTGCAAGCCTGAGGAACTGGTTGAACCAGAACTTTTGGAATTAAAGTGTTGGGATTTACCTCTACTGTCAAAGCTGTGACTGGTCACCCTCAATTCTGCTGAGCAACCCTGCTGAAGATGACTGCTCCCTGGCCCAGGATGGGAGTCCTTAATGCAGGCGCTGTGAAGTGTGCCAGATGGCAGATGTCTCCACCTGCTTTTGCAGGCTCTTGCGTAGATTCCCCAAAATATCCACTGGGGTTAGGTACACTCCCCACCCCCTTAAAAATAGTTGTGTGTGGATACTTGCGTTCATGGGCGGGGAGGAACGTTCCTTCCTTTTGGAAGGAAGTGAATGGGAATAATATAAAAGGAACTGGAATGGTTGGTTGTCTGTAATGTTATAATACTAGTGAATCAGCATTTTTTTTCTTTTTTTTTTTTTACAAATTGTCTGTTGCAATAGGTGATTCTTAGTTGAGTCTTTGTGGTCGCCTTACTCTAATCCATATAATAGCACAAATAATCTCTTGAAAAATTCCCCTCAAAGTTTGCATTTGGGTTAACTGCTGTGGGAGGTCACCACTGCTGGCCTTGGAGTTCTGCAAGGTCAGGGTTAAAGTCAGCAGCATCGTCGTAGTGCTCCAGTAAGGGCTGAGGGGGTTTGTTACTGACTTTAAGGCTTAGTGTTTGAGGGAGCTGCAGTGGATGCCCAGGAGGTATTTGAGTGTGTGGGTGAGTCAGGCTACTATCTTACTGTTTTCTTTATGAAAAGAAACTGAAACTGTGTGATCAAATTGGATGCTGCTTTTTGTTTCTGCCTGTGTATAGGAGAAAAAAAAACAACAAAAAACCGACCCCAAAACCCCACTGGAGCTCTAAGGAGGACGGTGTCTCTCTGAGGACCAGAGCAGCAGAAGCATTTAGAGGGATGTTGCCAGAAATCAGAATTTGCTAAGGAGTTTGTGGGGTGTACCTGTGGGGTGTACCTGTGTGGTGAAGTACCGCAAGCCACATGTACTTCTCTGAGCCAGAACAAGCAAGGTGGGGATTGCCCCAGTGTCCAGTTTTCAGGGGGCTGTGTTTTGTGTTACTCTGTGTACTTGCAATATTGTAAGAGTGCTGAATTGGTGCAAAGTAGATAAGCGTTGATGAGGTGCGTGTTTGAGCTAGGATTTTGTTTGTTTTGGTCTACTTCCAGCAAAAGGTGCAGGCTGCATTTCTTCAGGTCTGTGAAAAGTCATTTTTTCAATTAGTAGTATTTTTCTGAAGGTGCTACTTGTAGTCTTTCTCCCTTAAAATGTGTAAATTAGGGGATTCGGGTTTAATAATTGTCAGATATTTCACTAAAATTTTTTCAGATACCTGCCTCTGTGTGTGTGCTACTGGCTAATGTATATTTCAAAGCACGTAATGATAGACATTATAAACCAATGCAAAATCAGCTTAAACTTACCAGCTATATTTTTTTACTCCCTTTCGAAAAGATGGATGTTGTGGGAAGGTTTCATGCTTTTTTTAGCAGACCTGCAGGCCAACGTGTATATGAAGAGCTTGGTAAGGCTGTGAATGCACAACCTGTGCCCGGTGGGGGAAGGTGGGGTCCCCTGAGATGCCTAAACGTGTGGTTGGGCTAATTGCAGAGGACTTCTGCTGACCCCTGCCTGGCTTACCCTCAGCGCTTTCTTTCCCCGGAGCGTGCAGCACCATAACCTGAAGTCACTAAAATTACACATGAGCTTCTTCTGAAAGAACTTCACTTTGAAACAAACCCCATCTGAGGTAAATTTTGTGGATTTACGTGATCCTCAACCCAATTCCAGTGTGATTGGGTTCAGGACGTTGCTTTGAAGTGTGTTTTGTCAGTTATTGCCTTCTAGGTTCTGAGAGGTGCCAGCTGCTAATCAGCTGACCAGTGACATTTGGATTAGGAATTAAACTATTTCTCCTCTTGGAATGAGACATGTGATTTTTTTTTTTCTTTCCCCCCCCATTGCTTTTCATGTGTACCTTGTGAGGCAGGGCATGTACACTGTGCTCTGCACTGCTAGGTAGGATATTGGCTCCTCTATGTTTTAGTAGTCGTTTTTTTGAGTGTACAAGACAGGCAAACTGATGAAGAATCCCAAGTGAGTTATTTGGTAAATGTCAAGGTATCTCAAGTGCTTTGGTGCTTTTAGCAGCAGAGTGTGCGCCATGTCACTGGATGTAATCAGGAAGGAAAAGAGGGTGTTAGTGGGTTTAACTGTGTAAGAAGTTGTATAGCCCAGAGCCTCACATCATCTAGCCTCGCTTGTAAGCTTTACGCAACGTGTCAGGGAATGGGTCTGGGATTGTACATGGGGGTGGCTAGTTTCTTGCATAACAACTGTAGTAGTTAAAAGCATATTTAATGCTAGCGTTAGCCCAGTGCAGTCATGGGAGGATGAGTTTTCTGCAGTCGTCTTCCCAGGAAGGAGCTTTTCATGTTAAAACAAAATAGTTTCTAATTCAAGCGGTCCTGCAATAGCCTTATGAAGTTGTCAATTACTTGGTTTAAGAAAGCTTTGTTTTGGGATTCTGGCTGGGAAAAATATGGGGTTTAACTATCCAACTCTGGTCTTGCAGAAGTGTTCTAGTAGTTATGCATGAACAGGTTACTAACCTCTGGTTGCAACACTAGCAATGACATTTTGGATCTAAGGAGAGAGGACATGTGCTGCCATAATGTTTTTATTGTCGTGGGCCTTCTCCCCTTTGTACAGGAGCTTGTCAGCAGTTGAAGAGAGCAGGTGGTAAGTGATAAATGTGCTGAAGACAAGCTGGAATGCACTTTGGGTTTAGCACTTGCTGCCTTCCAAGCTCACCCACCTGCATTAATCATGGCTAATAAGGGGTCAGAACTGACTAGGCGCTGCGCACTTCATTGAGACTGGAAGCTGCTTCCTTTGAAAGTGACTTTTTTCAGTGAAAATAGTGATTTGGACAGACTGAGGCTATGCCTGTTGGAACAGCAGTTTACCAGCTGCAGGACTTGCTGCTGCTCTTCTGGAAAGTCACAACCAATTTGCTTTCATTTGTACTAAGTAAGTGTTTACTTGTGCTTCACATGTGGAAGGAGACAGGAAGTCTCTGAGGAGAAACATGCCATAAGCAGACTCAGTTTGCAGAGGAGTTCTCTTTTGATAATGAGAGGTAACTGAATAAATGAGTTTCCCAGGAAAGGATACCTTCTTTCTTGGAGGAGGGGAAGTGCAGGATGTCCTTGTGGTGGTATCGTGTTGGAAACATACCTCCTTAAATCAGATACTGGCTGCTGTACTTTTTTGAATGTAGGAACAATACTGACAGTGGTGTACAAGCACAAGGAAAAGATTTGGAAAGGCTTCAGTGAAACACAGTTGCAAGGTGATTCTCTCTCATTTGTGCCTTTTTATCATTATGGAAACTTTCTTTTTCCTCCTTTTGTAGGAGGTCCAGGAATTGGCACTAAGTGAAACGAAGGTTGTTGTTAGCTGCGTACAGTATGATGCAGTAGAATGAAAGCAGAGGAGAGCTGCTGCAGCTCCTCTAACGTGAGGAGCTCTCGCTACCCTGTTGCCAGAGTATCTGAGCCCTGGCACGGTCTATGAAAGTGTCCTTCTGTTCCTTTTAGGGCTGCTGGGAAATGATATACTGAGATATGAAGGTGAAGCAATGCAGAGTGTGTGTGGCCAAGTCAGGAATTGATTTCTGGCCTTGCAGATTGAGTGCTTTAGTTGCAGTCTGTATTTTCTCTCAAATGCTGCCTCTGTGTGTTTTAAATGGGCATGTCCTTGGCACACATGTGATTTGGGCATAAATTTGCGCTTGCTCTGTGGCAGAACCCATGCTGACATCAGGACCCTGAACCATGTGTCACAGGATTGAATTAAAGACTTTTTTGGAAGAAGATGCTCATAGCATCTGGTTTGCTTCACGATTTTGCAGAAACGAATTAGGTACCAGTGACGGGTGATCTCATAGATTAAAAATAAAAAAAGCCATCAGCAGCTGAGTTCCCCGAGCAGAGACTTTGTGTGAATGTACAGTTGAGCTGGAAGCTAGCTGGTGCTGTGATGAGGACAGGTAGATCTGATCATCATTCATTCAGTGTTAGGAACATGCTGATTTTACTTCCTATTTGGTGTTTGTAGGGCTGTAATAGGGGAGGTGACCCCAAAATGTGCCTGTGTGAACTTAAAAAGCAATCTGGCATGCTGTTCTCGAGGGTGTGATAATAAAATACATGGTCATTTGAAGCTATCTAAAAGCACAGCTGTTATTCAGATGATAGCTTGTATCTACTTTACTTCTGTAAGCTAAATGGTGCTTGCAAGGTTGACGTGTGTTTGTGCTGCACAACTCTAATGGCAGCAGTAAAATAAACTCAGAGCTTGTCTCTTAAGGATGTGCAGAATGCTCCGTACGAGGCACGATGTGGCCTGGTTTGTGCGGGCTTTCCCTGAACGTCACTTTCTGTTCAAAGCACCGTAGCAAGCAAGGGGAATGTGGTATAGCTGTTTTTGTGACTTTACTGCAATCCTGGATTGCACGTGGAAAGCTATTCAGATGTTGTGGGAGTGAAACTGATATAAAACTCAGACTTTCAAAGTGTTTTAAAATAATTAAATTGAACACAAATAATCAGTGCTTGTGTGAGAGGAACAGAGAAGTGCAGATCTATTGCTTTATGTGCCTTCTCTGTGTGACCTACCTGCTAAGTCAATGATACTTTAGTTACCTGTCATGAGCCTCTGAAGGATTAATTGCTTCTGACTTGGGAAGTGCTTCAGAAATTAAGACCTTCCCTCCAGCGTTTAGCTGCTGCTTTGGAGGAGTGAGCTGGATCGATAGGAAATCCTTGCCTTATGACTGCAGTGTGTTCACATGAAGATGTTTGTGGCTGCTGTTGACCCTTGGGCCCTGGTCTAATAACTGTCTTTGTGACCTTTGGCGAGAAGTGTCTCGTACCAGGGCATATGCCAATGATCGGTGGCATGAAAGATGCGGTGAAATTCTTTAAGAAAATACCCTTTTATGTTAGGAGAAGGATCTGTGAAAGCACGTGTGTGTGCGTGTGTGCTCCTGCCTTTCTGTTTTTACCTAGATACTGTAGCACCTCTTATGAGGCAGGCATGTGTGGTGTGTAGACAGTAGATGATTAACAAGGAATTACCAGCCCTCTGGGATTCAGCAGAAATAGGCAGGAGACATTGGCTGGAGGGAAGAGGCAGTGCCGTGTCTCTTTGGGGAGAGAGCTGGGGTAAGGGCAGGAGATGAGCAAGGATGGCTCAGTGGCGGGGGTGGAAAGTTCCTCTCTTTGTGGGATCCCTGTTGCTTTGACTGGACTTCTGCAAATGTCCCATTAAGTGACTTACAGGCTTGAGAGGTACCTGCTAAACTCATCTGTCTCTGTGCCTTATTTCCCCCTTGCAGTGCAGGTGGTGTCAGTGGGATGCTCGTGACTGTTGGGGAGCAGTTGATGCGGACGCTAGCTGATGTGCACTGAATATTCCCTGGGAATTTCAGCAAGCGCTGCTTGCAAAGTTGAGTGTGTTCTGACTTAAGCTCTTTGGCTGCATATTCATTACAGCCCTTTCACAAGTCGGTGAATGTAAGATGACACGAGAAGCCAGTCCCAGTTGTCAGCTGGTGAGATCCTGCTGGTTCTTATGTTCTTTTTTTAAATGGCATGTTTGTAAGGAAATTAAAAAAAAAATGCATCGCAGAGCTCTGTGTGGATTGTGGGGTGGTAAAAGATGAAGGAGGGACAGTATGACAGAGAGAAAGGGAAGGGGCAGTACAGACTTGGGTCAGACTCTGTCCTGGGGTGCCTTGAGTGCCTATTTCTGGCAAGAAAAATTCTGCTGGAAGTCAGAGCCTTTCTTTTGGCCTTTAGCTGTTGCTTTTGAGTTAGATATACTTAAACATGAGTTTACCCTTGTGTTTCTATACCCGATTACCAGTTGTAGTTTGAACTGTTGTGCTGTCTCTGCTCTCCAGTGAACATAAAGACTCCTGTGTACTAGGTGTCATACAACTTGTGGTCCTGTGCATGGTTGTTCCCCTTCCCCTCTCTGCAAAGACGACAAACAGATGGTGGAAGAAAGGCTTATCAAATTATTTTACAAATGAGAAACTGAAGTCCATGAAGATGTAGCGATTTGATAAGGGCTGTGTAGGAAAGCAGTGATGAAGCCTAGTATTAAATGCAAATGTAACTCCTTGTCTGGTGATTTAAATGCAGTGTCATTAATATTCATGTCACCATAGTATCGAGGAACTTTTCTCATGGACTAGGGCCCTGTGTCACATAATGCAAACAGAACAAAGACTATCCATGCTCCTGGGAGATGCCTGGCTGCCCTTGCCTGTGCCTGCTGAGGCTCAACATTTGCGTTTGGTACCAAAATACGCTCGTGTGCTGTCGCCTTAGGAGACGGGTTCAGAAAAACACATTGCTAGGTGCAAGCAGCTGTAATCTTACAGCTGATCATGACATGATAATTAACACACAGTATCTTCTAAAGATCTGATGTTACTCAGAGACCATGGGAAACACATGAACTCAACCTTGCTCACACAGCGTTCAACAGAACATGTGACAGGATTAAACGTGTATGGGGTTTTTTTTAAAAATTAAAATGATACTGTTTTTGGAGCGGGACAGATGGTGGTTTTCCACCTTTTACTTTCATTTTAAACTTAATGATGTAAGAAGCACTTAGGTTGTACCTTTGAAGCTTTTTCTGCTACTGAGCAGGCTAGAAATGCATGTATTGATATATTATATGTAAGTTGAGATTCTCAAGCGATTATGTAAGTTCATTTGAGCTGGTGAATTAAATCCCTAATAATTATGGGGCTTGTGAGTAACAGTCACAAGATTGCAGGTTCTGGACCCCTGTAAACCTTTCCTGTTTCTGGGCATCTGACAGAAGAACAGACAGGCATATGCCTTTTCATATTCTGTCCTTCCTCACCTATGTATATGTGGAAAAACTCAAAGCCCTGCTTCATGTAGGGCTATTTTTTTTTAATTTTTTTTTTAGTTTTTCCCTGCTGAATGGTGGATACTCTGTGCTCCTGACTGTACCTAGTGGTTTGAATTCCCTAAGAGCTGCCTAGTGGGATAGTAGATGCCTCTCTCCATGCTTGGCATGTACTGAGGAGTTGAAAAGTTCATCGCTGTCTTCAGGGTTCGATTAGCATATGCTCTTCTAGAGGAATATAATGTAGTCCTTAAGTTGTGTTTTCCTGTTACTCAGTGAGATGGCACTTCTGTGGCTCAAGAGTATACATGTAGTTATATGGGAGACCTGAAATGGTTGAAATCTGCATTCCTGGGTTTAAGCAGAAGAAACTTGTTTGAAACAAACCTCCATACACTGTTGTGAAGCTCTTGGAGTATCATGTTAGCTGTAAGCTTGAGCTTCTCCTAAAATGTATGTATTGGGGTTTCTCTTGTGTTTTTCATGCTGCTTGGCTCAGTAGGGATGTCTGGGTGCTACCATAGTAATCAAAATTAATGTTGTAACTTGTCTGTTGCCATGAGCTCTCTTTGGATCCTTGTGTAACTGCTTCCCAAATGGAGTTTTCTGTTACCATAGCACTTGAGGTTTCCAGCGAGCCTGCTCTGGCTGGCCCTTGCAAGCAAGTCCAGTTAAAGACCAGTCCCAGCCCTGGCCAGCTTAGTCTTGCTTTCTTCTTCCTCTGCACCTCCAGCTACAACCTGCTCTCTGCTTGTCTAGTTCTGTTTTTTCTTTTCTCTCCTGTCGATGTGATTCACCGCTTCCTTGCCTTTCCAGTGAAGCTTTTTCAGCTGCATGCCATTGCTGCAGCTTCTTGCTGGCCTTGCAGTTCCAGTCATGTTCACTCAAAACCAGTTATGTTCTGCAGCATGTTTATGCCATTGCTAATTTCACTGGGAGATGAAGGAGGTCTCGGATGCAATTAGCAGCTGCTTAGAATAATAGCAGCTGAATGTGCTTTTCACAGAGCTGACTGATAACTAAACAAACTATTTTTATTTTTTTAAGCTGTGAGTTTTTCATGACCCATTAAATTTTTTTTTCAGTCTTACAGTGGAAGTTCAAGGACTAAAATTCCTACAATAGAGAGGGACTGAGTCTGCTTTACCAAGTAATCTAGTTGGAGGCAGTGTATCTTGCTGCATAGTAATAAAACACTGCTCCATCAGCTTTGGGTTTCCAAGTCTGCCTGTCAGGGAGGAATTGAGTGGATGCACAAGACTGTAAAGCAGAACACATGCCTAGCAAATCTACCCACGTGAACATTGAAACGTGCTTCCTGCTGTGAAGGCCAGTACAGTTCCATAGCCTTTAGTGAGCTGCTATTTGTTATGAAATTGCTGTCACAAATACTGTGAGACTTTAATACCCCTAAATTTAGGTGTCCAGGCTGTGTTCTGAGTGTGTTCTTGGAGGATGGATAGTGTGACAAGATGTTGCTGCCCTTGGACCAGAGCTTTTGAAAAGGGAATGCAGAGTTAGTGTACAGGATGAATCTTGCCCACTGATTATTTTAGTCTTCTAATATGCTGTTGTATGGCAGAGATTAATTTCCTTTCCTTCCCCCTTTCCTGGCCCCCCTTCCTTTTTTTTTTTATCCCCTCCTTTCTCTGCTGTATTATGATTTACAGCTTCCTTTTTTGACTTTCTCCGTGGAACTGGCTGGGAGTTGAAGGGGTATCGTCTAGGGGAGAGGAGTGGCAAAGAAAGGAAGCTAAACAGCTTTAAATGAGACCTATCAAAATAAAACCCAGAGAATTGGGGAAGAGACAGTTAAGCTTTTTCCATGTCATCAATGCAGTGAAAATGCCCGTGACTATGAAAATATTTTGTGGCTGTTTGCAGTTGTGGGCATCATAGCTGATAAACTGATAAACTAAATGTTCACCCCAAAAAAACCGCAACAATCCCTAGCCAACCAGTCTTGCTCTCCTAAAATCAGGAGAGGTAAAGACTGTGCTTCTGTTCTGTGTTGGATGACGTTTCTGGTTGTATTATTTTGTACAATTTAGGCACTTATGGTCGTGACTGCCACACTAATGTTAACTACGATGTCCTGCCTGTTTAAAACCTGCCCAGAAGAGGGTGGAGCTTGTAAATCTAAATTTGTCATCTTGTGGCCTAGATATTGCAGCAATGACACTAAGCGAGGGCCCTATAATTATGTTGGTAATATTGGATAATCACATTAGGATTCTCAGCTATGGTAAATCTGTGTAGGGCTAACTATGTCCCTGCTTTATGCCTGCTGAGAATCTGATCCACAAGCTCTACATGGGCTTGAGCATTTGTTTTACCTGGGGAGAAGTCCTTTGCTCTGTTAGATGTGCTCGATGTTCTCTTAAAGTTTGTCTGATGATATTTAAAGACTGGAGCTTAAGCAGTGCTACAGCTGGAGCTGTGAGAGCTACTGCTTTCTTGAGTTGGTGGTGAGAGGAGTTTCTAAAAAGCAGGGCCTTGCCTGCACACCTTGGGCTTTCTTGCAGCATTGGATGCAGATCTTTACCTTGATGGTGTGTGTTGTCTAATGGATGTGTATGGCTGGAAATATTTTTGTAGCTGTTTTTTGAGTAGTTTTTCCCTTTTTTTTCTTCCCCCTTTGCCACTAAAGCAGTTGTGCAGCAGTTGCATTTTGTGTCCGGCACAAAGCCGATGCAGATGCTGGGCTTCTTTCTGTGCCCAGCAAACTTGCTCAGCATGAAGCTGCCTAACAGATTGCTGCTGGCCAGCAATGGAGGCTCCTCTTCTTTTAAGCCAATAGAACATGGAAATGTATTGCTCATATGTGCAGATTTACTTTGTGGAGACCAAATTCATTCTAGCTCAAATGTGAGCTATGTGGAGAATTTCTTGCTGCTTAAAATGGTTACCATTGGTGGAAGAGAGCAGAGCCTCACACCTAAACCTCGAGATCTCTGGAGCTGTAGGGCTGCCCGTGTAATTCTCTGCCACGGGCTGTCTGTGTGAAACAGAGAACTGAACGTGAGTTTATGACCTGCTCTGCTCACAACTGGTATTGATATGAATATGAACCAGGTGAGCACAGAATCTGCCTTGATTTCCCAACACCACTTTCCTCTGGCAGTAGGACCAAACCTGTGAAGCCCCAGCCTTTGCTAGGAGGATGCAAGTTGTGTACATGCTTGCTCTGCAAGGAGGGATGGCGAGTTGGTGATTTTTATGGATCTGCTGCCCAGCAAAGTTTAAATATTCCTCAAGAGTTTATCCTATGCCAGGAGGATGCTATCCTTGGATAGCTTGACACTCAGCCTGTGTCCGTGTTCCTTGTGTAGTTCTGTTAGTTAAAGTATCACTAGAAATATTTGTAAAATGAGAAGCTGCATTTACTTGGAGCTCTCTTGACTTTTTACAGCTGTGTTACTGTTACATCTTCTTTTGAGTATGATCCCTATTAAATTCCTGATCTTGTTGCAGATACACCTGCTTAGCTAATTTTCCATCTGCTTAGTATCTCATCTGGGGAGATGCAGGTTTCAGCTGATTCTCCTGGTATTTGTGTGGGTTTCAGGTTTCCTGTCTTGAAATACTAGGTGTCCTTTATGCTTTATCTAGGCACTGTCTACTTTCCCCACAGTTCTGAAGCTCTGATTTCCTCCTACAGCCACTTAAAATGGTCAGAACATGGGATGAAATTTGAGTGATTGTGACCGTTGCTGCTTACACAGATGAAGCTCTTTCAGCTGGAGTTAGTGGTTTGCTTTTTTTTCTTTGCCCTCAAGATAACTCTTAAATGTTTAGACTATTTAATTGGTGGTTGATGTTTCAAGATTGGATTTGATAAGTTTCCCAGCACAGTTCTAGCTCCACTCCAGTATGAAGCCTTTTAAAGTGATGTTTAGGGGCAATGGAAGCAGCTCAAAGGAACAGACTAACCCACAACTGAAACCTTAGTGAACCAGCCAGAATCTATACTGATTTTTGTTTGTTTTAATGGTGTTTAATTCCCTGTACAAGTGAATATGGTGAGGTAAGACACTAAGAGCTGTGTTTTTCCTCTTGGAAATGAGCACGGGGAGCTTCCTAGGGTCTGCTCCCTTGCATGAAAGGAAGCATGGTACTTTGTTTTCTGTGGCCTCATTCTGTGGCTTCATAGCTATTAGGCCTGCACAGACTTTAAGGACTTGGATCTTTGTGTTTTAGAGCCCTTAAGCTGAAGGAGAAGCCCTGCAATACTGCACAGAGACCCTGCTTTCTACCCTACAGGGACCAGTAGTTTGTATGCCTGATAGGTAGAGTTCATCTTAATAACTTGCTCCAAATACTACTCTAGGAGATGCTGAGGCAGGCTTTTTAGATTGAAGTAGTCCCTTAAACTTGGCACTGTTATGCTTTAGCATAAGTCAAGCAACTCAAAAAAAAAAAATAAACAAAAAAACCAACTAAGTAAAGCCTGTTGTTTCCTTTGAGGTAGAAAATCTTGACTGAGAGGAGACATGTTTAGTTTAGCATTATTATCTGCTTTTCTGAGCTGGAGAGTCTGCTGGCAGGGTATAAGGGTTCTTGTTCAGAACTGGACTCTGGTTTATGACACAAATGTGCACTAGTTGGAGTTAGAGGAACCTGGATGGTAAGACCAGGAGATCCATATCCAGGCCTTCCTGGTTCCGCAGAGACTGCTACTTGTTCTGTTGTCTGTGCAGTGTGTCCTGCGCTTCACCTCTGTTCTCATTGCCACCTTCAGAAAGTCCAAGTCACACTTACAGCTGTGAGTTTCTGCGTGTGAGCCTGTTCTGTTTCAGCTGGTGGCTGAGCACATGCTGTTGCCACTTTGTGCTTCAGCTTGCAAGCTGTATGCAGCTTAGCCTAGGTAAAGAAAACCCTAATTTTGTAGCCTGGATCGTGGGAAACAAACACCAATTATGTCCATGTACTCTTGAGACAGGACACAAGCCTGTGCCTCTAGGATAGGCTATGTGTTTTCTGGGTGTGCAACTTGAGGGTGAATACCTTTTGCTTATATGGATATAAAATAACACGTAAGTACCCTAATATAGCCAGAGGATTATAGAATTGGGTGGGAGAGTGACTCATAGGCATTAATTAAATCCCAAACCCCAGGTGTCATGATGAACACTCCAATGTGTAGTAATAAAACAGCAAAACACAAACAAAAAGGAGAACATTAGTACAACCACCCCTGCTTCAAGTCTTTTTAGTCTTTTTGTGCTAGGTAATCTGGAAAAGACGGTCGGGATAGCATACCTCCAGCTGTGTAGGAGGTTGTGGAGAAAAGACTGGCAGTAGCTTGATGTCTGTGGCATGTAGGGTAAGAATCTGGGGTTGAAATCAAGTCAACGGAGAGTTTGGTGAGACTTCCTGAAGGTAAGGGTAATAACACCCCAGGAATAAACTGCTCGAGCGTGTAGAGGATGTGTAAGCAGAGTAGTTAAAAGAGCAGGTTAGACGTGTCAGGAGTGGCTGCAGGCGTTGTCAGTCCTGCCTATAAGCGAGAGGCTGAGTCAGGTGAAATCCAGTGCCAGACAGTGATGTGGTGACATGGGGCCATGCTTTTTCAGTGAGACAGTCCTGTGTTGCTTACCAGCATCCTATTGCAATTTGAACAGGGTAAAATGAGGCTGGAGAAAGCCTCCTTCTGTCCGTTAATCTTGTCATCCTTGATCTACCTCTGTTCAACTCCACTGGGGCAAGAATAAAATCTTCTTTTTTTGTGCAGATTGTGTATGTTAGTCATAAAGCTATAAAACCACTGGGGGGAGAGAGAAGCTTGAAGGCCCAAAGCGCTCACCTGTTGGGACGCTGCTTGGGTGGAGATGACTATGAAAAAGGAAGAAAATACCAGAGGCCATGCTAGTGATCCTGCAGTTATCCATTTAAGTGCAACGAGTCTGGTGTCTTTGCTTGGGGAAAACTGAAGTGTCCCTTTGCTTGCAGGCTTTATAGTAGCAGACTACCTCCTACTGCCTTCTAAAATAGCAGAGGGTGTAGGAAATGCTGTTTGACTGTATTGGTGATTAATCTTTCACCAGACCGAAGAAAGCTTGTGAGTAACAGATCTGATGTTCACTTATAAGACTGGATTCTTGGCAACAGTCAGAGCCCTTTGTGATACCTGGCAGGGCTGGGAAACCTCTGAAAATGTTTCTTCCTGTTGGTAATATGTTGTGTCATCCCTAGAATGTAATGAGAGGTGCTTCTGGGTGAACTTTCAGTCCCATCCTGTTAGGATGACTTGCTACTATCTCTTACTATGAAATGCTGCAGTTGGGGTCTTTTCTGGACTTTTCTAGACCTGAAGGTGCCCTTCCAGCACAAATTTGCTTTCTGGAGACAGCCTGTAAAGCAGAGCTCAAGGAAGTGAGCTGTGTAAGCAGGGCCTTTGCTTCATGCTGCTGCTGTGAGTAGTATGTTGTCACGCTGACCCACATGTTCTTTGGTCAGATTCTTTGCCTTTTTTGTTAATCGCAGGTTTTCCTGCCCCAGTAGCATCTTTTTTAAGACCATGACTTAAAGAACAGAGGATTTGTTTGCAAATGGTTTGTGTTTCTGACAGTCTCCATCTCAAGGAAGTGGGAGTAGAAATAACATTCCAGGTTGAACTCAGTAAATCATAGATTGTACCAGTGTCGTTTTTACTTTCTTTGATATAACTGTGATCTTTGACGGTACAGCCGTAATGCAAAGTCTGCCTCATTACTGTGGCTTCTTAATTAAACCTCGAACCACTTTAAAAACAAATCCTGAGGGAGTTGTTATATTTTTCTTTAAAAGTGTTAATACTGACATCTTTGTCTAACTTTAAGGGAGTTCTAGATGCTTCATAAAGCAGAAAAAACAATGTGCAGTGATCCTGACCATTCCAATTCCTTGCATCAAAGCAGAACACTTCACAATACTGATCCTAGTTTGTGGGCACATTTGGTAATAAAAAGGGGTAATATTGGAACAGAAAACTTACTTTGGGGTGAAATATCCTGCACTGGAAACAAAGAGCTCAGAAGTGATGGAGAAGTTGCATCAAAAGGGGAAAAATGGGATTTGAAATCATACGTGTTTTAGCAGGTATGCTGCAGTAATACACTCCTGCTGGGCAACGGAAGAGTGGAATAAAAGATAGCAGACAGTATATTGGTGCAGATTAATACCAACAAAAGTAGCACTGTAATGCTAGTGTCCATCATAGCTGACTAGTGAAGCTATTATTAAAATAAAAAGCTTATACAAAAATTAACCAGCAAGTGTTTGTCTGTGTGGAGGGTAACACAAGATCATCGCACATGAGACATGACCGGTAAGGGACTGTTGCCCTTTGCTTCCCTTCCCGTTACTGCTGTGTTCTTAGGACTAAGTGTGGTGCTTTTTATAGGAGGTGCTGGGCGAGTCTTCTCTTGACAGCGAGGCTGGTGGTATGATGCACAGCAACGCTTTCTAGCAGTAACGGGAAGTTTTTCTGAAGGTCCCTACAGCTCAGCAGCCCCAGTATGGTCTAAGGAGAGAATCTCAGGGCAGCTTGGTGTTTTTTCCCTGTCCCACAGATGAGTCACCTGTCCGTCTTGATCCTCAGTTTATAGGTGGGAAGAACCGAGACTGGGTTATTTTTTCACCTTTGTTGAAAACTGGCACTAAGAGCTGTCGGAGAGAAGCACTGATACATCTGAGTGCTTTTCCCTGATGTGCTTGCAGAGCTTGATGCTAACATTAGCTGAACTTGGCTGTTGTCTAAAATAATTACAGATGATTGTATTGCTTAACTTTGCCCAGAGTGTTTTCCTTGGCCTTTTTTGTTTCTGGTGAAGGGTAAGTGACTCCAAAGTTGAGGTTTGCTGAAGCCATCTCTGTCCCTGGAAAAGATGCCCCAATATTTTGGTGCTTTATGATCAAGAATCATATTATAGAATCATAGAATAGTTTGGGTTGGAAGAAATGACTGTTGTGTATACATAACTAGGGAAAAACTTTTTATTGTTGTTTTTTTTGTTTGTTTTTTTTTCTTTTCTAAATGACTGCATGTTATGCCAGCTAGAGAGAGGTGTCAGAGGTGCAGGATGGCTTTCTCAGGACAGCAGTGGGGAGAAAATGGTTCTGGTGTTGCCAAGTGATGATGTCCAGTGATGGGTAATGTGCACTGTCTGTGTCAGCTGGTTGTGGCTATGACTGCAGGAAAAGTAAGTACCGGGAGCTATGTTTTACTAAAGCTTCGGGAATGGTGAGCTGCAAACACTCAGTGCGAGGGAGTCAATAAGATTTTCCTGTAACTGGATCACAGCATCCTGACTTTGAGGGGGTGATGGTGAAATAAAAAAAGGAGTGAGCCTGCCCCTTGTGCTTAGGAAAGTAAATGCTAAGGAAGTTCTTCTGGCTTGTGAGATAAGGCAAAATATGACGTAATTCTTGATGGATAAGAATCGGTAAGTATTCGAATTGTGGAAATGAGGAGTGGCTTTGTGCCTGGTTCAGCAAAGCACTTAAAATTAAGTGCCTGCTAGCACAACCGGAGCTTAAAGTGCCTTGCTGGCTGTGCCTGGAGGCAAAATATTCCTAGGGCAATAGTTGGGGACATCTGAAAAGCACTTGGCTGTCCCCTCAGCTTCAGTACTAAAGGACGGTGGGCTGTCTGGCATGCAGAGCTTTGAGGTGGATGAGATAGAGCTGAAACAGAAAGCTGGAAACAGTTCAGTGGGAAACCACATGCGTTGTTTGTCTAGCTCAGAAAAGAACTTCACCCCTGAAGAATAAAGTTTTTGGTGGCATCCAGGATGTTTATCAGGAACTATGGTAATTCCAGATATTGTTAATTTGTTTGTAGAAGGGGATAGAGAAAATCCAAAATGAAGCAGTGCTTTTTTTTAAAGTGGGAATTGATGATTTGACAGTTGGCTCTTTCAAGCCCAATGATTTGACCAACTTAATTGAAAAGAGGAGCAATTCTTCCTCCTCAAACCTAGCTGCTTTTGGGTTATCCAACGTAGCCTTGGAAAAAAATGAGGGATGTGATCTAAGATAAAACTTAGAAACGTTTGCAGAGGGAAGACACATCCATGCAGTGGAGATGTTTTTGTAGCTGTTGTTGCAGAGCTCAAACATGCAGCTGGGAGATGATCATGCTGCAGGTCTCGTTTGCCCCTGTGCAGGCAGCAGTTTACATGGCTGGGAGAGGTACCTTCAGTCTGGATTTTAAAAGGAGGTGTGTTCTGCCTCGTTGTGTTTGGATGAAGGTATTTCTCTTTTGTTAGCATACCTGCTGTCTCTTGCAGAGGGTGGTGAATCAGCATAGCAGGGTAACACAGAAAATGCGGTGTGTTTTGGGAACACTAATGGCTTGTGAAAAGGCCTTTGGTCCTGCAGATCCTGTGAAATCTAACCTGCCTTACTTTGTGTGTACAGGGCAGAGTCCAGCCAGTCCTCTTCTGGACTATGATTAACTTGTGTGAAGTGGTCTGAGTTAGTGCTTGAAGCACTGTCTGGCTACGGTTGAACTTGCTTTATTTTGGCTCAGCATGAACAAACCAGGCTTTTTGTGGGGACCTGTTGTCTGGCAGGCACAAAACCTGCCTGCAGTAATACCTTGTTTTCTTCTCTGCTGTTTAAATAGTTATCTGATAGGGTGTGTTTGAAGATGTGGAGTGGGACTTAAATGCGGCTGAAAGAGCTGAGTTGTGATTGTGTGTGAAGATAACGGTAATCGTGTTGGTAGGATGGGGATTCTTGGGACAAGCCATTTCTGATGGTTTCCCTACCGCCACCAGCAACGGTGCTATCCCAGAAGGACAAGGTGGGTCTGTTCCTCTGGAAAACCTACGCTGTGCCGGAGAGCAGCTGTGTCCATGGAGGGCAAGGTGTGCAGCGCTCAGCGTACAGTGCGTCCGCTGTCGCAGCGCTTACTGACCTTGGCTAATTTATATGTTCGGCAGTGAAAGGCGGCTCTGGAAGAGCTTATCACAAAAGGGTGATGGAAGGAGCAACCCGTTTCTCTGTAAACTTCCTCACTGTAATGTTTGTTAGTGCAGCTTGCTTGGAAGCAGCATCTTGTGCTTGCTTGCAGAGTGGCATTACTGGCTGCCTGTGGCTTGCTGGTTGCAAGAGGATTCCAGGCTTGCAATACACGTGAGTCACTTAAATGCAGCAGAGTGCTATCTTCTTACCTTGCGAGGAGCTAAGAGAGGGTATCACGTGCGGCTTTGTGCGGCTGATTTTACCTAGTTTAGAAGTGCTTACCTGGCTGTGAAGAGTTCTGCATCC
>NW_009613429.1:19916-38716 GCF_000690535.1 Cariama cristata
CCGTGCGAGAAACCCAGCCAGTACACTGACACAAACCTGCATGGAAAATTGCTCTGGCATCTCTATTGACTAGAGATAATTGGAACTTCCCGTTGGTTTTTTCAACTTATCTTAAAAGCAGTTAGCAAGAACAACAGTCAGGCCAGAAGCGTGTAGCAAGGTAACTGTGCTCCCATGCTGTCATAGGGGCAGATGCAGGCCTAAGTGCAAAACGTAGTGATGTTTCCCAAGAGACCTCTGGCTGTTGCTCGCTCTGAACTGATGGTGATTGCAGTACTGACTGTATGTGCTACCTGTTCAGCAGTGTTAATGTGTCTTAAGGATGAGCATATAAATGACTTTTTATGTCTTGGAATGAGAGTGGTATTTTGGCTTCTGCTGGCTTGTATGGGAAAAGATTGAATTTCTTTCAGAACTTTAAATCACAAGCACTTGCTTATGAATGTAAGGGAGAACTGTCCTCTGAGCTGACTCTCGGGCTCAGTTCTTGCTTCTCTCCCTTCTAGTGCTTGCAAAGTCTCTGGATTTATTTGCTGTATTCCATCTGAAGCCTGGACTGGTCTCTTGCCTTTTACTTTCTGTAAGTATACTGGAAGAAAGGCTCAACTGGCAAAGACGTGAGGATGTTCCTAGAGCCTGGATTACTTTGCTTCTAACTCTGCCTGGTGTGTGACCCACCCACCCCAGCCACGTGTAGCACAGCTGTCTAACTTCACTCGAGGCAGTGCAGGCTCTTGAGCTGACCTTGGCTGGCTTGGAGTTACACAAACCCTGGCATGTCTATCTATTGTATGGGAGCTGGCACAGTGCATTAGAGCTGGCAGTTTCTGGCCGTTGGAAGGGTTGTCTTGCTTGCCGTTCACTGAAAATAGAAGTTAATGGTCCTGTAATGTGCATCTGGCAGTACTTCATAATAATTGCTTGTCAATTTGTCTTTGATCTATTTCCTTTCAACTTTGCCCAGATTTTGCAAAATATGGGGGTTGTACTGGAATAAGGAGGGAGAAATTGGTTGTGGTCTGAGGCTCTGGAAGCTGAAAGTATTCCCTGAGGCTGACAAGGTGGTAATGTTGTGGATATGTCGTGTGCAAGGAGGAAGGGTTAACCAGTGGGGAGCAGCTGTTAGCAAGATAGCTGAAAGCTAAAGTAAGTGTATTAATTTCAGCATGATGCTGTGAAAAAACCATCAGAGTTCAGATGAGTACTGGGTGACTTGTCTAAGCAAAACCTGCTTGTTCAGTGCAGCGGTGACCAGGCAGACAGCGAGAGCTGGGCAGTGCTGGTGCTTACCGCTGCAACCCATAGAAGACACCCATCTGCTTCTGCGATCAGGTCCCTCTTCTGCTGTAGTCCTGCATGGTAGGTGAAGGAAAACTCTTAAATCTGTTAGAAAGTCTTCATTAGGCAGTGTTGGCTGCAGTCCAGGTGCTCGATAGCTTTGTCCCTTCCTGGGCTGTGCTGAACAGCATCGCTGTTCTGCGCTGTCTAATGCTGCCAAGTGAAAATTTCAGCCATCTATTGGGTCCTCCTTCCCCTCTTCTCTGTCATACCTTGCTGAAAAACGTGAACGACATTTTCGTTCTGTCTCCTGTTTACCAGCAAAGTTGCTGCTTTTGAGGTAGCTGTAGGAGTACAGGTCCCTCTGGAACTGCTCTTTCTTTTAGCATGAATCTGAAGTATAGGCCACAGTTGCCAATAAAAAGGTTTCAAGTGCTTCTAAGTGTATCAGCTAGTAACCTACTTATGCACCTTAACCCCTAACCCTAAAATTATGATCTGGTGTTACTGTTAACCTTTTTTGCAATGCAACAGTTTCAGGTGAGTGCCATTTTCTTTGACAGGGTGTGCAGTTCACAAGCAGGCAGTAATAAACATGCGAGGGACTTGGGTGGTGAAGGATAGACCAAAGCTCCAAGATCATCTCTTGTGCACAAGAAACTGTAAAGGAAATCTCTCTAAGTCTAAGTACAAACCACTAAAGGCAGCCCTACCGTTTCCAGATGTTCAGATATACAGCGGTTGTTGCATGAGAAACCTGTAAACAGATATACCTATAGCTTTGACCTTGGCCTGGAAAGACCTACAGCCTGAAACACTCCTGGAAGGAGCAGAATTCCTGTTGTAGCTCTGATTTGCCCTGGTGCATGGATGAGATCAAGCCCCACTTCTGTAAATATAGTGTGATGTGTGAAAGCTGATGGCCTGATTTCTCTGTGCACCTGCTGCTTCCTTTGGAAGCCAGTTTGCAGGTGTAAGTTCTTGGTATTCTTAAAATTGACCCGGGTGTCCTGCTAATGGACTTTGATCTTGTATTTCTAGAGCCATTTGTATGTGAGGAGCATGGCACGAAGCTGCTGTTCTTTGTGCTCTTTCTCTATCCATTTCTGCTTCCCTCATCCGCCTGCTGTTTTACTGAGTTTCTCAGTCCTGTTCTCTGCATGCAAAACGGGGAGTGCTGAAGCCAATTAGCTGTGGAAGGTGTAATTAATGCAGAGAAATTAAAATTAAATGAAATTTATGACATTCAAATTAGGGTGGTATTTTTCACACCTCTTCTGACTTAAATGTGGAATGACCACCTGAGGGAAGTTAGACATTCTTGATTATGTTGTGCCTTTCTGGACTAAATCCTAAGTACGGTCAAAACTGTAGTTTGAAAGGAATATTGTGGTCTCTTTTAACTGAGGCAATCAGACCAGATGACATATTTAGTTGTTTAGAAAGGAAAACTTCGCACCTTCTCTCAAATGGATGTGGATCATCAAATTTTGCTTCTCTGATGGCAAAGTTGCTTACTCTAGATTGCCGTGTAAAAATTGCAGTATGTACCCTGATCAAATCAGTATTTGTTTTCTCTGGAGAGAAGCATGCTGCTTTTACTAGTAGCAAAATTGTCATGCTTTAATCTGCAGTCAGTGGGAGTTCAATGATAAAGTAACCAAATTGGTAGGTGTATTTGCAGGCAAAATAAGTTAAATGATTTTGCACAGCTTCCATGTGTGGTGTTGTCAGCAGAAGTTTGCAGGAGTTAAAGGTAAGGAAGAGAAGGTTACGAGGATGTAATTTACCTATGACTTGGATAAGTACTGTGACAGCTCCGCACGTGTTGCAGGGTTCCGCTTCCTTGGATGTGGCTCCACCTGATGTATTTGTTTCTCGCTGCTCCATTGGAAAATGCTCTGGGCTCTGTTTCTGTCAGGTCCCTATGTGTTGATGTTGCAGTTCTGTATCAGGAAGCATTAATTTATTTAATTTTTATTTATTTATTTTTTTAGTTTCTGAATATCTCTTTCCTTTGAACTCTCGGGATGGTTTAGCTGTGTTCTCCGTTGCGTAGGCTGTAGTTTTCTTTGCCAGTTGGCCCTGGTTGCTTGTAAACAAAATGGCCTGATGTACATAGTCTAGCGAGGGTGCTCTGGGAGTGACTTTGTTAACTTGCAGAGGATCCAGACTAGAGGAAAGGTACCTCGCCCGGAGCTTTGCTAATGAGACATTAGCAGTTGGTCTGAAGAGGTACCAGTTTCATCTCAGCTGAGGCAAAGTTTTAGAAGGAGGAGGTCCTTGAATTTGGTGGATCTGCTTTTTTTTTTAAAGTTTGATCTATTTTTGCTGCTCAGCTCATGTTTCTTTCTGCTGAGCATAGCCCTGTAAACAGAGATACAGTGTCCTGCTGGCCTCTGGGCCTAACGAGGGGAACTGAACCCCTGGACAGGAGAGGAGAGGAGGCTTCTGGTGGCCAACTTCTGACTTTCTCATTTGAGGAGGGGGAAGGTAGCTTTGTGATTCTCAAAAAGCTTTGATGGTGACTGAGACTCTGTAATAAAGAAAAACAAAAGTATTTTTGTTATTTAATGTTTTCTGTAGATTTTGTCTGTGGTCCACGGAAATATTGTACAGAAATTAAAAAAATAAGTCCAAACCTGATCTCTCCAATGATTTTAAAAATGCATAATGTGTTAAGAAAGTAGGGATTGGGGAAGTTGTGCTGGTTATGGGTCCTTTATTTCTTGCTGACTCCATTGTGGATTATAAGAGGGAGGCAAAGTCAGTAGAGTGCTGTCTTGCTTTTTTCAATGTAGACATCCTTTGGGCTAAAGAGAGCGCAGCGGGATGTGCAGATCTGTTCCCCAGAAATGAGACAAATATGGCTAGGGTAGAACAATAAGGCTACTGCTGTGGGTTTAGGAGTTCTTAAAAATGGCTTGTAATTTGAGATCCTCAACTTGAAGCAGCTTAAGGGAGAGAGTCGGGGTTATTTTTGTGTCCGAATTTGAGCACTATGAAGAAATTAGGCCCTCCAGAACTACAAGGGTTTTAAAAGCCTCTCTGGCAGGAGTGAGCAGCATCTGCATGGCTTGCTGTATCCCAGGCCCATGTCCCATTTTTCTGAATTTGAATATCCCTTTTGCAGCCTGGTTATAGTTTTTTAAGACCTTTAATTGAAGTCTTGACACTTGGGGTTTTTTTCCTTTCTGTTGCATCTTTTTCCAGCTTCTCTAGGGCTGCTACCAGTGAATTCTGCTCCTAAAAGTCAATGAGGCTTCCTTGGAAAATCTGATCTAGTTCCTATGGCAAACTATGATGTGTAAAACTAAGGTTTTTGCATGCTAAGAGAGATTTTTGTTGAACAGCTCTGGTGCTGACAGGTATGTTATTTGCATGTGTAACTTCCGTGGTTGTTTTGGAAGATGGGCTGTAATGGGTGCCATAAAAACTGTTGGATAACAAATGGGGAGGGTTATGCTTTGAACACAAGAGTTTTGTCTGATAACTTACTCTTTTTCTTTCTTAGTAAAATTTTCAGTGGGCCTTTTGGCTGTGGTGTTTGATTTGTTAACAGCTTGTAAGCACCAGTTGTTGCAAGACTGGAGTTGCCAAATGCGACCTATTTTAACACTAAATTTTGCCCAAATGTGGCTGGCTTGCTTGTCACATTTTACATAATGGGGAGGAACTAATTTAAATGCTAAATAACCATTAGTAATAATTATGTCCAAACATGTCAAAGGTAACTATGTATTGTTGATTTGATGGTTTGTGGCAGCTTGTAAAGAATGGGATTCACCAAAGGGCTCAGACTTTTAAAATCAGAATTCTTTCGGATGTGACTAGCTTTTTACAGTGTGTAACTACAGCTCTTGGCGTAGTGGGGCTTCTGAAGGCTACAGCAGCACTGAATCATAACTCACTATCGAGGTGATTCTTTAGAAGTCCTTAAGCATAAAAGAAATATGTGCTGTAACGTAAGGTAATGGAGAGCAAATGAAGTGCTGTTAGGCTGTGGCATCGACAATGTCATCGTGCTTCCCTTTTTACCGTTGTGCAGTGCTTCTTGGCTACTTGGATATGTGTGACTCTTTGTTCTGATTCATTCTGATCTCTGGGAGTCAGGTGTGAAACTTTGATGCCTATGTACCTCCATCCGCAATCAGCTTCCTATTTCTGTCCAGGACTACAAATGTAAAACCCGTATATTTTGATGTATTGCTAATGGAGATGAAAGGCTTTCATCCTAAACAAGTCAAGTGTGTCCTGTGAGTCTGGACTTCACTAATAGCAAAGACCACAAAATGAATTGTGGCGTTTGTTTTGTTTTTTCCCCTCCATGTTCTTCTGTCCTTTTTTAAAAGCACTAACATTAAACCATGTGTGGGAGATGGGTTTCTTCTGCTTCTCACACAAATCGGCTTTGTAATGTAACTTAGATGCTTCAGAAGTTGGGAAGCCTTTTAAGTTTAGGCCTTTGGTAATTCAGTGGATGATCTGTAGCTCTGATTTTCTGTCCAAGGCAATGTTGCTGTTTATACTTCAGCTTTCTTCTTCATAATGGAAATTAATGGAGCAATGAAGGACTGTCTGGCAGGACAAGTAACCAGTGTATCTTCTTGTTTTTACAGAGATGTTAAATGTTAACTTTGCTTCTGTTAATTGACGATTTGCCCCTCTGGATTCCTTTTAGTTCTCAGAAATAACTGTCTAGGCAGAGTTGGAAGCTCTGGAGCTAAGCACACGTAAGAGGCACTCCCACTGTGGCTATGTTGGTAGCTGCTCAGTGCCCTCCCTCTTCTGACTGTACTCTTAAGGCAGATGGAGGCAGGGGCAGGGTTGGAAGCGAGGACCAAGAGGTTTCTTTGTTAATGAATAGGATGATTTTGTGTCTTCCGCAGGTGGATTTGCGATAGTGTTTCTTGTGAGGACTAACAATGGGATGAAATGTGCCCTGAAGCGGATGTATGTCAATAACGAGTACGACTTGCAAGTCTGCAAAAGAGAAATCCAAATTATGGTAAGTCACCACTTTGTATTGGGGGCTCCAGACTGGGAGGGGAATGGTGTGAGATCCTGGCCACCTTCTGCCTGTGATCTGTATAGCATCATGTGGCAAATTGTGCGTTTTCTAAGCAAAACTGTCTGTCTTTTGGAAAGACCTAACTCCTGGAGTTAAGTGACTATGTGCAAATCTTGTGTTCAGTTATTTACAGCGTAAATGGTTTCAGTGGACAAGAAAAACACAGGGGCTCAAATAGCAGAGAAAATATCAGGAAAATGAGGGGAGGGAAAAGCTCCTATGTCAACCCCATGACATAATGGTAAAGGGAAGAGCTGGTTGGGGATGTTAGATTGCAAAGTCTAACGTTCTTCAGGGCTAAAGTCTTCAGCCTCTTTAGACTTCATCAGAAAGTCTGATGATTCTGATGTAACCAACTCAAATCAGTGCATGAATGGAAGACCTCCATCCTGAGAAGAATTTATATCACAACAGCTTCGAATCTTTTGGGTTGGGATGATCTTTTGGGCTATCTCTGTATTGGTGAGGCTGACAGATTAAAAACAGTATTTGTGGGGTAGTTACTGCCTGGGCTTTTGAAACAGGGAAGTGTTTATAACAAGGACTGGGATATTTCTCTAGATTATTGGATACAAGGAGTTATATGATAGGATAGCTCTTTTTAATAGCTGGTTTAAACTTAGTGTCTAAACAAAGAAAAAATTGAAATGATCCGAATAGATTTGTCTGGTCTTGTTTGGAGTCTGGTAAACATGGGAAGCGACACTTTCGAAGTTGTATTCAAAGATACTGATGAACATTTAGAGCAACTGTGAGGTGTGGAAGGAAATATAAAATCCTCATACTGCTAATTTACAATATGAGGTATAGGTTTGGGGTAGATGATCTTCATATCAGAAGTTCTTACCTGTAGCAATTCTGAGTTTGTTTTTTGCAGTAGCTTTTAATTAGGTTAATACCTTTAAAGTTAACTTCTGGAGTTTGTGTGATAGTGCAGTGAAGCTTTTGGGCATGATTTGTCATCACTGTAGCTAATGCTGCCTGGGAAAATTTGAGATTAGATCTTACGTCAAAGGTTTTAGCAGTGCTCACGAAGCTTGTTTGCTTGAATTTTACTTGCCAGTGCTTTCGATTGTCTCCATGTCTTTGGTGCCTCTTTGAAATGTGTGGCTAACCTGGAAAGTGAGGGTGAGAGGTATCCTTCTTACTTGGCAGGTCCACTTGCTCCTGTACTGAATTTTCATAAGCACTGATCTTTGTCCTGGAGAACCAGTACATCACTAAAAGGAAATATTTTCTTCTTTCCTGGCTTTAGTGCAATAAAGAATTATTTTCAACTTAACTGCACTTTTTGCGACCCTACAGCATTACAGCAGAATGTGGACAGCAGAATCTTGATTTCTTTTAGTGGTGAAGCTGAACATTGAACTGGACTGGCTATCACACCTGGGGGTGTGTGTGAAGCTGGCAGTCACAAAGAAATGACTTTTTCCTGCAGGTTTACGTGTGTCATGGATAAATGATTGATATGGGAACTTGTGCTTTAATCCATTGAGTTACTTAAAATAAAGTACTTCTAAAAGCAAGATTTAAAATTTATTTTATTACCTTAGTGGGTTTTTTTGAGCATGCAAAGATTTGAGATACTCTTTGCTAGCAGAAGAGTGGAAGCAGATGAGAACAGTAAGCACAGCATGTGCTGTGCATGGCCACCACAAAACATCTGCCTTGTTCTCCCCTCTGTGTAAAGGAGGAGCAGCTCCAGGTGGCTCGGCCTGGGCCATCTAAGAGAACATGCAAAGATCTGGACTGTTCCCTGAACAAGTGAGTTCATCAGGTTGGCTGTTTGTCTGCTGTTTGTCTCAAATCCTCCTGGAAGGAAAACAGGTAGAGACAGACCTCAAGCTTGTTCAAGATTTGTGTGACGAGTAATCCAAAGTGACAGAAGCTTGCGCCTGTACAGGAGAAGAGCTGGGGAAGCTGTGTAGTGTGGAGGAACCAGATTAAAATGTTGCTCACTCTGTGTGGCTGGTTTATGCTTTGAATTTATTTATCTTACAGCGGGATCTATCTGGCCATAAGAACATTGTCGGATACATTGATTCCAGTATAAACTCAGTAAGCAGCGGTGACGTGTGGGAAGTGCTGATACTAATGGACTTCTGTCGAGGTGAGTGTGGGCCCAACGTATTGTTCATTGGTAGATTTGTCCTTTTTCTCTGCTTACAGGAAACTTGCAGAACATCTTCCTTTAAAAAAACCAAGCCTGTTCCTAGGCCTGGCCCTTCCTTGGCTGCCAAGGAACTGTTCTGAACAAATCAGTGCCAAAACTAGGTGTGGAGAAGTGGATGACATGTGAGGCAATGTTGACTCTGTTAATGGGATTTGTACCACCTTTACCCCTGCCCAGGGTGGTCCTAGATCCTTTCGGTTGTGAAAGAGAACCCTTAAATATATATTACTGTTTTCCGTAGGCTGGTCCACACAAGAAGTGGCTCTTCTAAAGCTGCCAGGCTGTGGAGTGAAATTCTTCTTCACTTTATGTCATATTGAAAGCTTTTTTCCACTTCAGCCTGGCTTAGGATTGTTCTGGAAGAAGCATGACATGGATGATGTGAAGCCAAAAAGTATTCCTTTTACTTCTGACCTTTTTACTTGGCTGTCTCTAGGCACACAGGCTTTTCCAGTCTTTTCCAACTGTCCCAAAGCTTTGATCTCTTGTGGCTAGGATGCGGTGTTTGGAAAATGACACATGTGCTGTGCTCAATTGCCTCTCACAGGAATAGCATTAAGCAAAAATAATGTTTTGGCCAGGTGACTTCAGAAGTCTGTGGCTGTTTTGGATGGTGGCAGCTGATGGAAAGAAGTATTCTTGGGACTTTTGAGCTTTTAACTGAAGCCAGGTGCATTGTACCAAGAACAACTAGGTGCTAAAATGCCTTTAAACGTGTACGGTACAGCTTTTTGTTCTGCTGTGCCGTCTCTGCTGCTTCATTTTGATGCAGGAATCTTGACTAACTTGCATTGGGTTTGCTTGCTGGTAAAAGGAAGAACCTTACATGTAGTCTTGCTGAAGGAATCATTATGTAAGCTCTCTGTAAGCTTAAACCTAAATATCACAAGGAGTGTTGTAAGAAATAGGCCTGGCAGTGCTAGTAAATCCATACTCAACTCCATGTTGCAGACCCCACTGTGCAGGGAAATGCAAACCATAGCAATTCAGAATGCACGCCCTCCAGCTGCGTTAGCCTCCCCTCTGTGCCAAATTTTGGGCTGATGAAGTAAAATCAGTCTCCCTAAGGTGCTTCCTTCCATCTGAAAGGAGGAAAGCTGCAAGGTGGTATTTCTCATGTGAGTTGCTTTTGCCAGATGCTCCGCTCAGCACACGCCTGCCTCTGTCTCCAACATTCAGAGTGAAGCACAGGAATTGCTGTTATATGTTGGACTTTCCCTTGTTACTTTCCTTTTTGTGTCAAGAGTTTCCAAACCAAATCAGTGTGTCTGTGTGTGCAGAACTGCACTCACTTTGAGTGCAAAATGTTCACAGCTGTACTATTTATTAAGCTGACCTTCTCTTTTGTAGCAGGAAAGTAAAGTTTTCCGACGTTTGTGATGTGAGATGATACAATTTTGCCTTGCCAAAGGTTCAGAAAGGAGTTTTTTCTCTGTATATAGGGTGTTTTGAGGGGAGAACAACCTCTGTGTGAATTGTTTTGGAAAGGCTTTGACAGCAACAAAACCTCAAAGTTGAGGCAAATTCAGGACTCATTCATGAAAACTTACAAAGTATTTGTCTGGAGTTTCCATTGTTACAGATGGATTTATTTTTTTTAATTTTTTTTGCCAGTATATGACTTTAGCCAAGCCACTTAGTAGTGTATGGTTTTTTTGAGTGTCTCCCTTTCTCCCTTCTCTTGCTTACACGTGGCAAACTATTTTGTGGACTGTGGGTGCCCCAGATTCAGTCTTTTATTCCTCTAGTCTGACAAAAAAAGTCTTATTTTAAAGAAGAAAGAAAAAGATGCAGCTTAGAGTTACATTTGGGCATTAACGCAGCCAGGTGAAGCTAGCTTGCTGCTCTTGAAGCATTGTTCAAAGCCACGATGAGATGTAACGCCTGCCGGCAGATACGCAACCCCCCTGGGATTTAGATGAGGAAATGCGAATGAAACACGATGAGTAAGTGTATTGCAAAAAGCCTCTGGGGAAGGCTTGGTGTGAATTTTGAATTTGAACTCATGAACTTCTTGTGTGCTGACTGTACAGCCACAGTTTGATGGGGAGCAGACTAAGACAAGTTATGTCCAGTAGGACTGGGGCTTAAACCAGGCCAGACCTCATTTTGCCTACTTGCTCTGATTCTCCATGTTTGTCTCTCCTCAGGAGGTCAGGTGGTGAACCTCATGAACCAACGCCTGCAGACAGGGTTCACAGAGAATGAGGTCCTGCAGATCTTCTGTGACACATGCGAAGCCGTAGCCAGGTTGCATCAGTGTAAAACGCCAATAATCCACAGGGATTTGAAGGTGAGTTGTGGACTCCACTAATACAGCAGGGAGTGTGCATCCTCCTTAACGTGTCTGTTTGCTGCCTACGCCATGGCAAACAGGCTTTGAATACCAGTACTGTGCTTCTGTTGTTAGTAATGAGGAAAAGTGGGCATAAATACCTCTCTCTATCGGAAGATAAAAAAAGAAATGAGCCTCTCATTGCTGCTTACCATATGTTTACCATCTATAGATCTACTTAAAAAACACAAATGTTTGTGAAACATTCTGGCACATCAGTGCAAAACAGAATTAATCTGATGAATTATTCACGATGACTTTCTACCACTTGAAACACTATTGATGTTTTAAGGTAGTTCACAAAGAGCATGCTATAAATTTGTTTCCTGGACCCACATTAAAAGGATCCCTCCAGAGATGTTGGCCTTGGGGCAGGAGTTGTTTAGAAGCTTTTGAAACTGACCTCTAACTCTGTTGACTGTGAAAGTGCACTGTAAAACTCTGTGTGCTTAGCTGGGAACAGAGCTGGACCAGTGGGGAAAGCTTTTGAAAAATCCCATGCCTATAACCAACCAAACAAAAAGATGTTCCCTTTCCTCTCAACTAGCTCATAAAAATGCCTGAATAATATATTCAGCCAAGAAGGAGGCTCCTGTGTACATCTGAAATTCAGATGTGCCTTGTGGGTCAGGTTCTGTTTTCAGAGCCCTCAACAGATGTTTGTTTTGTGGTGCTGGCCATTGTTTTATAGGAGCAAAAAATGCCATGTGTGCCAACGACAGCCAGGTAGTGCAGGGGGGGAAAAATCCTCAGGGTTTAATATGCTTTTAGCATGTGTTAAATGATTGTGACCCCAGTGCTCAGTCAGTTTGAATCTATGAAACAAGTCTGACATCTGTTTTTCTAGAGTGAAATGGGTAGAGTCCTATAAATTTGAGGCCTGGATTTAAAGCTGTTAAGGTCTGTGGGCATCTTGCAGCGGTTTATATAGGCAAGGAAAACTGGGGTGAGAGGATGAGGCTTAGGAACAGGAACCTCTCCAGTTGATATTAACCCCTGCTGTTACTTTTTTGGTGAATCCATGGGGTTTTTAATAAATAAACTCATTGTGTGGCGTGTGAATAAATTCTGGGACATCTGTGATGGATTAGTGAGTTGATCTTAGGCGTTACTTTCTACACTGAGTTGCAATTGAAATGGGCTGTTAGAGTCTGATGTTCAGCCTGCTACTGTGTGCTTAGATCAGTAAAGTTTTTGCAAGGCCCGGCTCTTGATTGGTAAGCTGTGCCCAAGGTCAGAGAGTTGGCTTTTCTCTGCTTTGAGATGTGTTTCCCAGTTGAATATTGTATTATTTCTGTCATGATGACCTGTGGAGCTCGAGTCACAATTGGGGATCTAAGTACTAACGCAGAACGAATGGTTTAGATATGTTTTGACTTTATTTGGTTTCAAATTTAGTAATGCCAAGAGGGAGGTGCAATTCCAGTGCAATTCCAAGAGGGATTAAGGGCCAGAAAAGTTTTGTACAAGTTCTGAGTGTAAGGAAGGGCATCTGTCGGGTAGGTGTTTTGTTGGGATGAACGTAACCCTGTTGAAGAGCGGGCAGATGTTGACTTTGCAGACAGCTGTATGGGGACTGGAGGCTTTTTTTGCCTTCCAGCTCTTTGATGTTGCTCTAATGCTGGCGATTCCTGCCCAGAGAGCTCTGCCAGCAGAAGGGATCATGTGAATAATTAAGGCCTTTCAGACAAACACAGCTGGATTAGTTTCAGTGGCCTGTGGCTGTGATTTTTGAGTTAACCCAACAGGCTTTGCCTGAAGCAGAACAACCTTCTGTTGGCAGAGTCTCCAGCTGGTGGGAAGTGACCAATAGGTGGGACAACAGCACCTTTAAGCAGCATGCCTATAGGCAAAAGTGGACATCTTTCTGCTAATAAAGGCCGTGAAAAAGATAACATCATTCTGTTTATTAAGGTTTTCCTCCTGATCTGATGGTTCTCTCTCAGGTGCTGTGTCAGTCTGTCCCTGTGTGCTTACTGCTGCATGATGTGCTGTACAAGGTGTGATGTTTAGTTTCGTGTACTTTGACTGCCACAAAAACAGGAGTGTATTGATGCTGCTTTTTCCTAAAAATTAGGAAGCCCCTCATGTGCCACCTGTGACCTGGCTAGGACCCCTGTAGAGGCACTGGAAGCCTACTGCTGGTAGGCTTTGCCTTGTGTACTTACCTTTACTTGTTCTCGTGGATCTTTTCCTCACCCTCAGGGTTCGTAGGCCATTGCTGCTGCAGGGCATTTCCTTAGAAGTTCGTTTTTTGTTCTTCTCTCTCTGGAGTAAGAACACTTCCTATACCTTTAGGTTAGGCCTAACAAATGGTCAAAGTGAAGGACAAATGATCAAACCTTCTTATGGCTATCTATTACGTTACCCGGGCTGTGAAGTCTCTGCTTCTAAGTTGGGATCTGTGCTGAGAAACCGTAACTGTCAGATCCCAGAGGAGTAAGGTTTAGTGAGGCGGAGGGAAGGGAAAATCTATCTAGGGCTGATGATAACGATTTACACAACCACCCTGTACCTAGTGGCAGTTGTTTGCATAATTTGTTTTATATGTAACCTTGTCTTTCCAGTCTCACATGCTATGATGCGTGTTGTTCAAAGCACCAGCTTAAAACCAACTCTGATTTCTATGGCTCAGAACTTTCTGTAGTGAGCGGTCTCTGACTTCTACCTGTGATGCTTCTGCTAGTCTGAACCCATCTGGTTCTAGGAGTAGATGACTGGCTTGCAGATGAGTGGCTGAATTTTCTTGTAGACACACAGCAGGATACAGCAAAATACTATGTCAGTCAACCCAGAGGATGCTGTTGATCAAAACATCTTTCTGCTTTCCCCACTTTCTGAAATAACCAGAAGGATGTGCTCTCATGTTAAGGATTTAGTTTCTTCTGCTTTCGTTTTAGCAGGAGTGCTCCCAGTGTTGCACTTCTCTGTGGTGTAATAAGACAGTCACACTGTGCTGCTGTTCTCTGTTGCTTTTTCCATCACCCTGCTTTGTAATGCCAAGTCTTACCCTGATGCCACCAACAAGCCTTTGCCTGGGATTTGTTTGGACGGATCGGTGTTCAGTGTGTGATATGTAAAATTGCTCGGTCCTCTAATGGTAAACCCTTGTATCAACTGTGTTAAGAATATGCCGGCACCAAAATCAGTGCTCTTAGACGTCACAGTTCATTCTTTTCTTTGCTATGAAATACTAAACCAGCTTTCAGAAGTAAATAGTGAATGGTGCTGGGGAGGAAGGGAAGTTGAAATACTTCTAAAGACACCTGAAGTTGCTGGAAAGCAGTCAGAAAGGGTTCCGTGGTTGTGCATCCCTCTGAAATCGCTACCTGAACTTAGAAATACCACCCTTAGAAGCCATTGCTCTCATGAGAGGATAATGCGTGTTGATTTTTGGTAGTCAAAGAAAGCCTTATTCCTTGTCCCTCACCAATCTATGTCTGTGCAGTGTTTCTGTGACTTCTGGTTTTAGCAAAGAAAGGTATTTATTTCAGAGAGTAGAGACAGAAGCTAACTACATTCTCTAACTAACAAATCTTAAGGCAACTCATAATTTCCCGTGAAGATTTTTGTTTGGGGTCTAAATCTGACTTTTAAGTGTTGGGCATGTCAAAGACTGCAGCTGGAGTTGTAAGCGTTCAGCAGTGCTGAAAACTGGATTGGAGCCTTCTGAGTGTTTGACTGGAAGAAGGCACCTCCATACTCTTTTTATAAGACAGTTTTCTCTGGCATGGCAGTCAGCAGCAGTAATTCAGGTACTTTGTTACTTTGTCTTGCTGCTGGTTTTTTGTGGTGTGTGGGTTTGGTGTTTTTTTTTTTTTTTCCTGGAAGTTACTGAACAAGTCTAGTTGCTGGATAGTCCAGTGCTGATGTCTAACAAAACTTGCAGGATGTTACCTGCAAGTCATCTCAGACTTCTCAGCTAGATAACGTAGAAGGACTCTTCTGGAAATGTGTGAGGAGTATTTGCAGGGAATAATGCTGTCAGTGTTGATCTGCTAGGGAGAACATCTGTGTGCCATGCTTTATTCAAAGCAGATGGGTAGCAGAGGGGGGAAGGGGTGTTGTTTTAACCCTTGGTTTCAAGCCAGCGTTTTCCCCCTCAGCTGCTCTAATTTGGCTGCATTTTCTGATGCTTAAAATGCTGATGACTTCTTTTTCTTTCCTTCTTGTAAAGATCATCCTTGATAGGGAAGTCTACTTCCAAAAGATTTTGCTAGCAAACACTTAGGTGGTGATTTTTTTTTTTTTAAATGGTATGAGCAGTATGTTTTCTCCCATCGTATCTGAGCATTTGACATTGATTGAAGATAAATACATTAAAAATTGTGTGTATTCCCTTGAGAGAATATGCTGTTGATGCCACTGTACAGATGAGGAACTGGAATACAGGGATGCTCTTCCAAAGCAAAGAACTGAACCCAGGTTTTTCCACATCTTATGTCAGCGTTGAAACATTTAGACAGCTTGCTTAGGTGGATGCAAGCTAGATTTTTGTTAATGCATGATTAAGTGTGAGTATTTAGGCGAAAGGTAGTGAGTCTGCTGATTTTATTTATTTTTTTTTTTCAGCTATTCCAGGTGTTTGTTTCAGCATTTGTTTCAGTTGTCTGATTCAAGCTACCAAATAATATTTGAAAGAAAGGGGTAGTTTTCTCAGCAGCCTGGAGGAACCTGTGCTGATACAACCACTGTTTAGGGAGTATGGGGTACCCAGCACATTCTGATAACAGGCAACTCAAGAGTGAGCATAAACTGAAGTTGGTTTTGAATTGAGGCCCCAAGTGACAGGTGAAATGCAGACAAAGAGCTGGAGATGTATTATAATTTCATAAAGTATAGAAATGTGTGCGCTCTCGTCCATTTGCCTCCTCTCTGCCCTGCTAGACAGCAAGGAGTTACAGCGCTTTATAAAGCTGTGGACAGCTTGTATTGTCTCAAATTGAAGTGCCAGACTGGGTCATAGTAGCTCAGGGAAGTTGAGCACTAAAGACGCCAGGACACAGTTCTTGTCCTGAAGCACGTGGTAGTCGTAGTAGAGGCAAGGTGATGTTCTGTCAAAAGAAGGGAGAGGTGGTAGGATGGAAGGTAGTGTTAGAACTATGCTTCCACAATTTGACTTCTACATTAGGAGATGTGACAGAGTTTTGATGCATTTTTCTTTGCTGTCATGTTACGCGTTTGTCGGATGTGTCTGATATGTCTTCAGGTGCTAAAAACCCTGGCTCATCTAAAGAAAAGGAATGTGTTTTTTTGTCTGAGTGATTCTGTATTTGTCTGTGATGCTCGTAGGTTGAAAACATCCTGCTGCATGATCGTGGCCACTATGTCCTGTGTGACTTTGGAAGTGCTACTAACAAATTCCAGAACCCTCAAACAGAAGGGGTGAATGCAGTAGAGGAGGAGATCAAAAAGTAAGTGTGCTTTTCGTTTTCAACTCAGACATTGTTTGTATTTGAAGGGTTATTTGCTGTTGTACTGGGACTAAATTTTGCTCGGGCCTGTTGCAGCAGATTGGATCCTGCTGCATAGAAGTGTCTGAGACCTGTTGCAGGAGATTGGATCCTGCTGCATAGAAGTGTCTGCCGCAGGTAAATAAGCGCCTGGGAGAAGGTGAAACAAACTGAGCTTGGTGTAATTGGTTTGGACCTGAAAGACTGAGTGTACTAATGCAGAGAAGTTGCCCACCTTGATGAGGTAGTGACATGTACTGTTATGTATGGGGTCAGTCTATCTCTGTCTTTCATCTGTCTTGGCTTCTTTGAACTGCAGTACAGCAGATGACAAAAATCCCTGTCCTCCATCAGCCACTTGTCATAAATCCTTGCAGTGACTAAGGGAACTCACGGCCTGACTCCTCGGCTCTTCGTAGAAAATGTGAGGTCCTTGAGGTGTTTAATCTGTCTCCTCTTGCCCCACGCACGACCAGCTGTAGTGGTAGCAACATAACTAGGTGCACTTTGATGATTTTTAAAAAAGGAACTTAGCTGGCAGTTCAGTAGGACCTAGATCAGGAATGAAGCAGGCTCCAGGTCCTTGGTATTGCTTTAGTTTTAACAACATCACTGCTGCAAACTTTCTAGTTCTGTTAATACAATGTTCTGGCTAGGAAACAGCCTGTTAGAAATATGTGGAAATGCCTCCTTTTTGTTCGGATTCAATTACACCTACATGGGTTTTCTAGACTTGTTTGACTGAAGTTCTTAGAGTGCTCCCAGTCTGGCTTTGCAGTCCCTTTGGAATGCCCTATTTGTACACTTATTAACCAGCTTACAAAAACTTTTCCTTTAGCAGTGCTTTCCTGTGATCAAGGTAAATAGCATGCAAGGTGCCACAGCAGAAATTATAGACCTACTGATAGGAAATCTTATCATAAGAGTCTCTTAGTGTGGTGCAGTTTCCAGCTTTTGTATTTGTAGTGATTTGTTAAAATGAGGCAGATTCTAGCTATAGCTTGAGATATAAATAACCTTTATTATAAACAAAATAACCTTTCCGTTGTTTACGATGGCTCTGAGCAGAAGTCCTGGTATGGAAGTCTATGTATTAGGAGCCCCATATCCGGTTACAATCTTTGTAAATCAGTTGGCCAAAGCCCCAGCAGTGAGGACATTGCAGAGGACGTTTGACTACTGACCTTGTTAATACTCTGAATCCTTGAATATTTCTGTTCTGGTTCTTAAAATGGCTGTATAATTCTATGAGTAAATTGCTTGCCATAGAAAAGATCTTGGTTACTGGTTTGATTTCACAGGGCAGTTTGCAGTGGTTAATATTTTATTGTTAGATGTATATAGCAGATACTGTTGTTAAAAGATTTTTTCAATAGATTATCTTCTTTATCCCTTTCCCTAAAATGAATAGAGAGTAAACTTTTAATTATTCGGAAATGTGACATAGTGAAAATGGATCTGATACCCATTTCAAACTCACTGGTACATCTTTCTGCTACAGATACACTACGTTATCCTATAGAGCACCAGAAATGGTCAACCTGTATAGTGGCAAACTTATTACTACGAAAGCAGACATATGGGTACGTATAAAAACTGCTTAACATCATAAAACCGTACTGCAGCTTGCTTTCATTACCATAAAGACAGGGTAACTTTCTGGCTGGGACTAACCTTGTTTCCTTAAGAGACTGGACAGTTTCCGAATAAAGAGTTTCTCTGCTTGATGTTTTTGAATTACTGCTGAGCAATATGGCTTGTGGATAAAACATGCGTGCTACCTCCCATGTGGTTTTAGTTTAGAGATGTATGAAATTCCAGGGTTGAACAATGCAAACCTGATTTCGTGTCTTAAGAGTTAAAACTGAAAATTCAGAGTATGGTGACTTCCAGTGACTGGGTTGGGTTGCGAGCATGTGAAATCAAAGTTACCGGTTAGAATTTAGCAGAAAACTGAGAAAACAGACCTTCTCCCAGGAGCAATAGTATGCTTATCCTGGATGGTGTAACACAGGTCTGAGTTGTCAAACCTGGTCAAAGACCAGGCTTGTGCACTGCTGTTTCTAATGATCAGTGCAATCTTGCCATGCTCTTCATGTTCAGAGCAAAATGCAACTGTGGTGTAATCCATTACTGGCTAACCTGATCAAGGATGGAATACTTCCCTTTAATTGGGACAGAGATGGAAAAAAGTCTTTGCTGTTTGTAGTCTAGTGGCAATTCAGCAAGAGAGATGTGTTTAAAATGCTAATTCAGAGCATGTTTGTATGGTTTCTGAAACCCTGAGCTAGGAAATAACAAGGCAGAAGCAGTGTAAGGAGAGTTTTAATGTATCCTCAATAGCTCTGCATCTGCATTTACAAGAGGGAAGATTGCTGGTGTGACATCTGTTGGGTAGAGTCCTGTGACCTCTCCATGAGCTCAACTCAGAGTCAGGAAAGCAGCAGCTCCTGGGGGGCTCTTGCTATGCTGAGTTCCGCAGGTTTGTAA
>NW_009613429.1:38747-69549 GCF_000690535.1 Cariama cristata
ACCGGTGCTGGGTTGCTTGCCTTGGTGTTAGAGACCTGGAGAGGGAAGGTCACAGCTGTAACAGCATGAAGGGATTGTCAGGGCCTCAAAGGCAGCCAGAGGAGAACCTAGGATTTGCACTCCTTCCTGTGATAATGAGGAAAGGCAGAGACCCAGAGGCTCTCCTCTTCCTGGCAGGGAAGGAATTCTGTTCTAGTGACCTGCTGAGCGTTTCCAAACCCAGTGTGTGGTGGTCTGCACGGTGGGGCCTTGACTTCAAGTCCTGTTGCAGTGCTCATCCTGCTGGAAACTTCCCTTTCCTTAAATCTCATTGAGGTTATTTTAAACTGGAGTGCAATTTAATTGTGAAATCCTATGACAAAAGATACAAGCTGATGATGAGTTGCTTAGGGTTAGGAAATGTTTCCCTCTCTCCTCTCTGAGATGGTGGGAGTATTTCATAATTAGCCCTTTGTGCAAAACTTGTATTTTCGTTTGAAATAGGTGGTGGTTCTTGCTGTCAAAAGCAGCACGGAAATAGATGGAAGGATGATATAACCTAGCAGCCTGCAGACTTATCTGTGTATCTCTCCCTGGTACATATTTATAACGGTTGAAATGTTGTTTGAACTTAAGCTTGGAAACAGTCAGAATAAATGTGTTAAGGATGATGGTTACCACTTATTTTTGCTGTTACTTTACTCTTTCCTCCCAGCATGTGGTGGAAACAGGCTTTGCCTGTTTAATGACGTGAAGGGTCATGCTATGTGCAGTGGTATGTGGAGCCGTGGGGTGTGTGCGATGATACTCGCACAATGCCCCAGATTACGGTATCTCAGCCTAGCAAAGGAGAGCTCTTTGTGTGTTTAACTTCCCATGTAACTATGCTTGTTTTCAAGTTCATCACAGGGATGTTAAAATGTAGGCCTGACGTCATGCGAGACCTGTACAGTAGAACAAGCTAGAGCACTCTCCCTGTTATCTGTGATGGCATTTGGATTGTACCATTCCCTGACTTGCTTCAGTTTGTTAAATCCTTTGCTCTATTCTCTCTCTTTAGGCCCTTGGCTGTTTACTGTACAAGCTGTGTTACTTCACCTTGCCGTTTGGGGAGAGTCAGGTGGCAATCTGTGATGGCAATTTCACCATTCCAGATAATTCTCGGCACTCGCAAGACATGCACTGCCTCATCCGTGAGTGTCTCTGACAGTGGCATAATCTACTTCCCCAGAACTAAAAGAAATAGCAGAGGTGTTTTGTTCTTATATTCCCTGCTCCTACAGTAGAACCATTGGTGTTTCTCTTCTTTTAAGAGACTTACTTGTGCGCAGGGGTGGTTTAAAGTGATCTTTTAGTACCTTAGGAGATCACTCTTCGAAAGACAGCTATGACAAAGACATTTCTATTTGGCTAGGCTGTATTGAACTCTGAGGAAAGGCAGGAAAACAGACAACCATTTGGTCTGAGTCCTACAGAAACTTGCACAATAAGCCTATTTATGAAGAAACGTATTTCTCCAGTAATAAATCTATTTGGATAAGGAACTGAAAGGAACCACAGTGACTTAGACTAGCGATAAGAATTCATCTTCTGTGAATTGAGAAACAGAACTGAAATGATTTATAAATAGCCCACTGACTAGAGCGAATGTGTAATTAAGGGTACAATGCACTACTCTTGGCAAAGCTGGGGCAGCTCTCTTGTTTTCAGCACAGCATTTGATTATTTTTTTTTTTTCCCTAGCCACAATCTTGACTAACAGAGTTGGATGTGTTTGCAGAGCAGCCTGGTATTTTCTTTGCTTCTGTGGTGGTATATGTGCAGTGGTATATGTGGCTGGCCTGTCTTCCTGCCCCACTGACGCACCGGGGTTGGATCAAGCTCTTTGCCTGCGGGTTCACTTGGAAATGCAGAAGTTGAAATCAGTGCTATTCCCTGACCAGGCCGGCTGCATTTCCCCTCCTTGCCCTAGCACCTTTGATAGCAGCTACAAATTGTTCATAGCTGTAATGGAAAATGTGTCTTAGTCTGCCCTGTCTGTCTGTCTTGCCCCTTTCTCAGCTGACCCTGATGATCAGCTCAGCCCTGCTGACCACTGACCAAGTGTGTTGAAAGAGGCAGGGCACCTTGTTACCCTCTGGTTATACCAAATGTAGAATCATAGAATGGTTTGGACTGGAATGGACCTTTAAAGGTCATCTAGTCCAACCCCACTGCAATGAGCAGGGACCTCTTCAACCAGATCAGGTTACTCAGGGCCCCATCCAGCCTAACTTTGAATGTTCCCAGGGACCAGGGTATCAACCACCTCTCTGGGCAACCTCTGCCAGTGTTTCACCACCCTCAGCATCAAAAATGTCTTCCTTATATCTAGTCTGATACACTGCCATGAATGACTCACATGAATTTGTCTGTTCTATTGCTCTGATGTTAGCATCTCTGTCTTTTAAAGGGTATATGCTTGAGCCAGACCCTGATAAGAGACCTGATATTTATCAGGTCTCCTACTTTGCGTTCAAATTGGCAAAGAAGGAATGCCCAGTCCAGAACGTTCAGGTGAGTAGCAAAGGAGTGGACTGATGTAGGGCTTTGTGGGAGGAGAGTCAGGGTGGCAACTGCTGAATATTGAGCATTCTGCTGTATTCTGTTGGTTGTTCCCAGCTCTGTAATTAGGAGCATATTTTTTTATTAGCAGTACTGTTTGTGTGTTTTGTGGGGGTTTTGGTGTTTGGGTTTTTTTTTTTGGGGGGGGGGTGGTTGGGGGCAGGAATTAAAGTTTTGTTTCATATGTTGTTTATTTCTGTTTGTCCCTGATTTACCTCCTCACCCAGTTACTAGTGTGAGGCAAACCAAGAGACCTTGTGCTTGTGAACGTGGAAAATTAGGCCATGCTTGTGAAACTGATTTGGTTTCCAGGCATGTTCATCATAGCGTGTGTAATTTGTGCTGCAGTTGGTTTTAAACATAGCAGATTTGTGTCTGCTGTCTGGCTGGGACTAGCCAACTTGCATTTGAACTACATCAGACCTTACACAACCATCTGCCCCTTCTTAGTGTATCTTTATAGACTTCAATTGAAAAATAGTTGACAAGTATTTTCATATGGTGTTACGGGCATCTGTGACATGATCTTTTGTTTTGTGGTTTCAAGGTAAGAAGAATAAACTTTTTTTTCCCCCTCCATGTTCAGGTGGTTATTTATGGTCTTTTTGAAAAAGACATGGTTTTGGTACTATTATGCCTGTATTTTTTTATTGCAGTATTAGTAAGTATTGTTGTTATTGTCCCCAGGTTGTCTTTTAAAACCACCCAGGCTGTGCTATGAAGGTTTGTGTTCAGATTCCACATGTAGTCAATGGTCAAAAAAGCTGAACCATATTTTTCCCTTGCAAAGACTCTCCCAAACTCCTGTTTCCTCATGACATTAACATTCAGGGGTTTGTCCTGTGTCCAGCATGAGGAATGACTGCTTTGGGGATCCCCCAATTTCCCTGTTTGATTATGATGTTTTTGCAAATTATTTCTGACTCAAAATATAAAATTTGATGTTTTGGGGATCTGCAGAACTCTCCAATCCCTGCTAAACTCCCAGACCCGGTTAAAGCAAGTGAAGCTGCTGCAAAGAAGAGTCAACCAAAGGCCAGGTAACCATATCTGCATTATGCTCAGCTCTCTCTTTTTATTATCTGTTTTCTTTCTGCTGTTTATTAGGAAAGATGCTTGGTATATTTAGCTGCTTCCTTATGGGCTTACATTTACATGTGGAGACAAACACTGCAGTCCTGAGGCTTCTGCTTCAATGACATAAATAATCATTGATCTCATTGATCTGAAAGGCAGAAAATGCAGATATTAGGAGAAATCTTTCTGCATGGGGGGAAGGGGTGGGACTTGGACGATACTCAGCGTGACTCAATAGCGAGGCTTTTTTGTACTGAAGACATTACTTGACAGCAGCACTTGAAGTTGGTGCACTTAGATGAATCTAGTGTGTCATCCATCCGGAGGCAGTACCCAGAGCACCTGAGAGCAAAGTCAGGAGAAAGACTGCAGCTGGCCTGCAGTGAGCCTGGAATTGGCCCAAAGAATGTGAGTCTGCTGAGAAACCACATCAGGGACTATCACTGTTTGAGTTTGACCCTTGGCAGATGATAACCTGCCCCAGTAATTACTGTATGAAATTGCTGTGATTTCTGCAAGAGTCCTGTAACTTTTTCTGGGGGGCACACGAAAGCACAAGCCGTCTCCATCTGAAGAGCTCGATTAGTGGGGAAACCACTGTACTGCTTGGTTTTTCTCCTCTCCTGCTGCTGCTTGCTCTGCTGATGATACTGTAATTGAGACTTGTAAATTCTGTTGGACAAAACTTGTACATTTTTAGCGCAAAGTGAGCAGTACAGCAGTGGGCACTCCAAACCCAGCAGTTTTCTTCAGACTCTGTAATAGGGTGTCTCTCCTCCTGTCTGTCAATCCCAGGGGTCTGCTTTGTTTGTCTTTATAATTGAGTGCAGTTACTCTCATATCAGTAGAACAACTTGATATCTAACAAGCAAATGTATCCACAGAAGGGCAGGATGGTGTCTGGCTGCTTGGCTCTGTTGCTGTGCGTTTTTGGAGCTCAGTATGTGTTGAGCAGAGATCAGTAGAGGTCCAATGACCTGATTCTGGGGTAGATGTGCTAAAGTTAAGGTACTTCTAAAGATGGCAATTTAGACAACTCAGCCCAAAGGTACCAGCTGCTCTGAAGCTAATTTGTTGTCCTTCATCTGCTTGTCCAGAACTCTAAGTGGATTTAAACAATATGTTGTAGCAAATATTTGAATGAATTGAGTGATTCTGACAAGTTCCAGCTGTCCAACAGAAGAAGATGCCACAATTGGCAAAGAAGTCAAAATGATAGTGTTGATTAACTGTTGTGAATGCATCCATTAAATTTTACTGTGCATGCAGTTTTCTGGAAAGAGTTGATGTGCGTCTGGATGCCCACAAGTGTTTCACCTTTATCAGTCACGTACTGCTAAAATATGGATGAGTTTTTAAACTCCTACTGTGTGTTGCATGCATCAACTATCAGGCTGACAAAGGCTGTGCTTTTACTGCTCTTTCTTTTATTCCTTACCCTTTTTTGTAGGCTGACAGATCCCATCCCTACGACAGAAACTTCCATAGCACCCCGCCAAAGACCTAAAGCAGGACAGACACAACCCAACCCTGGAATTTTACCCATTCAGCCAGCCCTGACGCCTAGGAAGAGACCCACGGCTCAAGCAGCCATTCAGCCACAAGGTAAAACGGTGTTCCCTGTGCGGTGCCTTCCTGCCAGGCACTGTGTACCGCAGGGCCTTGGTGCACATTGATCTATCGAATCTGTCTTCTTTTTTTCCTTCCAGTTGCAGGACCTGCTGCCCTGGGCAGTGGTCAGCCTTCGCTTCCTGCAAGTGTCCCCCAGCAAAAAGCAGCACCTCAACAGACTCCGGCACAGCCACAAGCCAAGCAGGTGCCAGCTCCACAGCAGGCCTCGCAGGCTCAGCCCCAAGTCCCTTCAACTCAGCCACAAGCCACACCTCAGCATCAACAGCAGCTTTTCTTGAAGCAGCAGCTTCTGCAACAGCAGCAGCAGCAACAACAGGCTGCCTATTACCAGCAGCAGCAGATGATGCAAGCTCAGCAGGTGGGTGTGCACAGCCATTTTTGTAGCCTGCTTACTGTGCTAGAGGCCTGCAAGGCTGTATCTTTGCATTTGTGGCAAGTCCCCTGGTTTTTGCGGGGATAGGTGCAGTTTTTAGGCATTTTCCAATGCATCTCCAGTTATCTAGTGAGATTTTTTTGCTACACAAGGCTGGCATTTTTAACTGTTAGTGTGGAAGGCCTTGAGGTAGTTTTGTCATGTAGAAACATAAAATAAGTGGTGCTGGTTAAGATTTTGCAGCTCCAGGTGTTCCTGGGTCTTGAGGTCAATGCTGAATTGATGAGCAGAGGGGTACAATTTGTCTTCTACTCTCTGTGATACCGGAAGCCTGGCATGCCTCTTCAATGGAAAGATTCAGGTCTATTTTTGTGGTAGACTGCGGTGAGAAGGAGGCCTGTGAACACATGATGTGTTAGCCAGGGTGTGTCTAGATGACAGACTTGTGTGCTTAACTGAGGTGTTTATAGCAGCACAGATCTCTGCTAAAGCATATTGAACGATGGAAGCAAAGGGACGCTAAATTTTCCTACCCTGGGGAAAGGTTTAGAATGGATAAAAATGGAGAAGGGAGTTTGGGACCACAGGGCAGTCTGTGCTGTGGGAGCCGCGTATGGGCAGGTGTAACACAGAAGGATCTAACGTTAGACCAGAAGGCTGTTTTCCACCACTCCTTTGCAGATGGTCTCCAAGCCATCGTAGCCTGTTACTGCTTTGCCACTTGCAGTGGCTGTAACCATTCCTGTGGCCGGCCCCAAATTCTAGTGGTGGTACTCCAGTTCCCAGCTGTGGAACAAGTGGCTCAACAGCTGGTTGTTTCCCAGTTCCCAGTGATGCAGCAAGGAGCACCAGCACAGCAGCAGCTGATGCAGAACTATTACCAGCAGCAGCAACAGCAGCAGCAGATGATGGCCCAGCAGGCAGCGATGCAACAGAAGACAGCAGTAGCAGCAGTTCAGCAAAAGCAACAAGCCCCAGCGCCACCGCAGCCACAGGCCCAGCAAAGTGCAGCCCAGCCAGCGCAGCCACAGGAGCAAGTGGTAAGAGACTTGAGGGAAGGAATGGGACAGCAGGATTTGGAGTGCTGGCAAGCGCTCTTCTGCCAGGTCCTGTGTGCCAGGAACACCCCAGCAGTGTGGCTGGCTTTTCGGACCCATGGAGCCCAGGTAGTAGGTCCTCTAGGGCCTGCTGGCCCCTAGTGCGTTATTACTGAGTCGCAGACGCGGGCACTAACCTTGCTGCCTCAGAGAGGTGTGCAATTGTTTGGACTGCTCTTTCCAAGGGGAGGTTGGACTCTGGAGTTGTGCTCTGGGTCCATAGAAAGAAGATGAGTAGCAGATGGAAAGGTATAAGTAACTGCTTAATGCAGCTTCTCTCTATCCCTCCCCATCACGTTGCCTTAGAAGGCATGTGATAAACTTTTAAAAATTGTTTGTACTTAATGCATCAGGATGGGCACCCGGCAACAGAACTACTTTGTGTTGCTGCTTGTTTGGAAAACTTCCATCTTGTATTCAGGGCTCTGATGCAGAGGAAGATGCAAGCAGCCTTCCGGATTGTTTCTGGTGTTGGGATAACTTTTTTCCTTTAATGGATGCTACGGAAAGGTGACTTTTCAAAGCACCGTATCTAAAACTAAATAAATAAATCATCCCCTTTACTAATCATCTGAACTTGCATCCCAAATAAATGCTCTTTACTTAATGGAAAATATGGCTGTCTGCACGGGGAAATAGCCAGCTGTCCGCAGTGTTACAGGCAGGGGAGGTGTGCCAGAGGGCAGGATCCCCGTTGCCAAAGTGTCTCTGCAGTACATATGGGAGGAAGCCATGCCTTTTGCTTTCATTCCTGTGCAATCCCATCCGCCCTTGCTTGTTTTGGGAGGGCAAAGGGATGTCCCTAACTCTAACTGCATGTTGGAAAGGAAGCATGTGCAGGCACCAGGCAAGAGGAAGCTGCCCTTTACTTTGCTGTGCCAGGTTGCACGTGTACGAAGCAAACAGTATGTGATAACAGACTGCTCCAAGTACACGGCGTTTGAGTCTAAACTAAGGGTCAGTTTGTGTTTGCTTGTTCATGACTTGCCAGTTATCAGGACCTAATTCATCTCTTGAGCATGCTTCCTTTGAAGTGAGATCAGGAATTAATTTGACTAATAAACTCCATAAGCCAGTAACCCGAGCAATGCTGGGGAAGCATTGTTTGTTTTACTCTGTGTCTCAAGGCTCTGTCATATTCACCTGCTTTGCTTTTATCTTAATTTTCAGCACTAAGCTGGTTGTTAGGGTAAGTGACAAGCTTGGAGTTGTAGTGTTCCTAGTCTTGTTATTGTTTTGCTGAATGACCTGGGGCAAGTCAGTTTTGAAATTGGTGGGAGATTTTCAGTACATGTGGACAGGTTTTGGGTGAGGCCCATTATTACCCTGTTCCTTTTAGAGGAGAAATGCTTGAAATGTAGTGTTGAAGTGCATCTCTAAAGAGCTTTCGTGTGATTCACTAACACAAAACCAGTCTTAGTATTATTAAATCAACTAGATTGAAAATTAGCCTTATCCCCCAGAAGGCTGATCAGAATGGACACATCTGGACACTTTTCCACTCAGAAAAGTGGTGGTTGGCTCATTTAAAACATGGTAGTGAGACATGGTCTCTGCAGAGCAGAGTCTCCCAAGCAGAAGATACCAAACTGGGACCCATCAAAATCTTTTCACGTTGCGAGACTTCAGCTTAATAAGCTCTGCATTCATTTCTGTGGTGATTTTGGCACTGCTCTTTTATTTCTCAGCACCAAACGTGTTGTTCTGCGGTGACCTATATAGTGAGGTGTGAGGTGGGTGCATCAGAAGCAGTCAGGTCAGTTTGCTTTTCAGCCACAGTGAATTAGTCTGCCTGAAAATGCCAGATGAAAAGCAAGACAGCTAATCACTTGTTTGCCTTGTCCCACTGTAGTTAAGCACCACACTGGGGGTGTAACTCTTTTTCTTGTTGCCCTCTTAGGCCTTTCCAAGTCTTTCATCTTTCTTCCTTGGTTGAAAATGGCCTGCGATGATACAGGGAGGGGAACAGGGAGCTAGTGCCCAGGCAGTGGAGGTGGCATGCACAGCTTTCTGCTCTTTACATTCTAGTTTTCCTGCTTTAAATCCAACCATGATATCTTGCTGACAGACAGATTTTGAAAAATCACATGATTAGAAGTGATGCTGTTGTTTATCACTGCAAGACAGTATTTCAAGTATTTATGGGTTTGTGAGTTTAACAGAAGACTGAGGTAATGGGAAAATAAGATCAGTTAGAGGAAACACCTTGAAGTTTCCAGAGGGTTTGTAGCTAGGCTATCTTGACTTACACCTAAACCAAACGTACCTGTTTTTCTCTTCCAGATTTTAATGGCGAATGTTACTCCTGTGGTCCTTGCTTTTTTTTTTGCCTAAGAGAAAGCTAAGAAAGCTGCTTGCACAAGATTTCTGCAGAAGACACGTACTCCTTGAGGGATTTGACCCCAATCACACATTATGCACTGGAAGACGTGCTGCTCTTCTCCTTACCCCCACTCCTTGTGTCCCTATGACAAGACTCCTGCACACTATGATCTAATTCTTTTCTTAACTCTGCCTTGGATGTCAGCCTCTTGACCCAGAAGCAAGTTTCTGAGACCAGCTAGCCTTTAACAACAAGCGCTAATAGAGGCTTTGCCTCCAGAGCTGCACCATAGAAAGGAGAGAAAGCTTCTGCTTGTGCACTTGTAGTAATCCTGAAATACTATAGATCAGCGAATTCCCTCCTGCCCCTGATGCTTTTGTTTGTTTGTTTTTTCCTCCAGACTATCCCAAATCCATGATTTAAAGGTCAGATCCTCCAGCATATAGCTGATTTTCATCATGGCTGTTGTTCACGAATGAGGACAAACTATTTTACTTTCTCTTCTAGATGCAGGCACAAATGAGGCAACAGCAAAAACCTCAAACCACACCCCCCACAGCAGTGCAAGGTCAGAAACTGGGCTCTCTCACCCCTCCGTCCTCCCCCAAAACGCAGCGTGCGGGACACAGGAGGATTCTGAGCGACGTGACCCACAGTGCGGTTTTTGGAGTTCCAGCCAGCAAGTCTACCCAGCTCCTGCAGGCAGCTGCTGCCGAAGCCAGTCTCAACAAGTCCAAGTAGGTGGCTGGTCACTTGGTGTCAAAGGGTATGGAGGGAGCGGGTGGATGAGACTCTTCAGAGATTTCCTCGGCAAAGCTCTGAGATGAAGGTAGGCAGCAAACTCTGAGGTCTAAATGAGTCTTTGCCTTCCCAAGACCACAGTTTAGGGCTTGGCAGAAAGTTACCAAAGAACTTCCCCAAGGGCAGAAGTCCTCCTGAGTGCTGCTGTGCCCCGCAAAAGCTAAGCAAACAGGACCTTCCTCTGGATTATAAAAGCTAGTGTCATTTCAGCTGTTCCACCAGTAGCCCTGGTACGTGCCTCACGCTTGCTGTTTAGCATCAGCACTTCCCCAGGAATACTTGCTAGCTCACTTTTATAGTGTCTGCAGGCAGCAAGCCTCCATGTAGGCACTGCAGAAAATTGTTTCAAATGGGATGCTTATGATGCTTGTTTTAATCCCTGACACCAGGATGCTCAACCAGATTAAGAGTGGATAAGGCTAACTGGTCCCAGGTTTCTGGGTATGCCAGTACGATAACTTGTGCGAAGTGTTTTAAGTAGGAAGTAATTATAATACAGTAGTTTGAACCAGCTCATAGTGCTGGCCAGAGGATTTCAGATGAGTAATTAATGACTGTTGTTTGGTTGGGATGGTTACATCCAGATCTGCTTCCACCACTCCCTCGGGTTCCCCAAGGACCTCACAGCAGAATGTCTATAACCCACCCGATGTCTCCACGTGGAATCCATTTGATGATGATAACTTCTCCAAACTCACAGCTGAGGAGCTGCTGAACAAGGACTTTGCAAAGCTTGGTGACGGTAGGTTCATGGGGATGGTTTAGTAACAGCCTGCTCTCAAAACAGAAGATAGCATGGAATGATGATGCTTTCAGTCATGTGCTGCTGGGGTGCTCTCATATTATCGTGGTCCTCTCTGCCTGGAAGAACTAAATCCTTCCAATTTCCCTTGTCAGTCCCTGTCCTCGTTGCTGAGCAATTGCAATTAAATGAGCATGATCCTTGAAGGGAGAGTTACTGCTTTTGAAGTGGCCTTGATCAGTTGGTTGTAGAAGCTACAGTTTAAACTCGTGCTTCATCTGCAAGTTGCAATTTGCAGGGAGGGGCTTAAGTCACATACTGAAATAGTGTCCTAAAAAAATCTAGGTAAGCAACCTACCTTCAGAATGGAAGTTTTTCCCCTAAATCTGTGTATGGCATTTCAGGGAAGGCTCCAGAGAAGATGGGCAGTTCCACAGAGAACTTGATTCCAGGTTTCCAGCCGGCTTCATCTACAACCCAGGCAGATGCATTTGGTGGCTCTTCCTTCACTGCTGGATCGGGTGAGTTTGTGAATATGTCCTACAGAATGATGCCCTGGACAGTGCTGCAGAAAAATGGCACCTCTTTGTCATAGCCTATTTGAAAGGAAAGTAAAACTGATAAAAATTGAGCTGGGCCCTTGGCGCTGAGAACTGTAGGATAGGGTTGGTGCTTTGGTAAAGAAGGGAAGGTAGGAACGGCACATGTACTTGTCACAATTGAGTAGCAGAGGCAGGAGGCACTGTCTATACGCAGAGGTGAGGCTTTTGGTGAGGGAAGAAGCTCAGTGAGCCCCTTAAGTTCACAAGAAAGCTTCTTAACATGTTGAAGTTCCATGCAGCTCATAATTAGAAGTAAAATATGTAGTATGCAATAAGGCAGTCGGGCTCAGAGACATTAGTCAGACGTGCTGGAGGATATTTCTTGCCTGCAGTTGTTAGGCTGAGCAGGGATAATAATGTGTCTGCTGCAGAACGAGGAGAATAGCAGAGAGAGGAGTAAGCAGGGAAAATCCTCAGAGGAGAGAACAGTTAGTCTCATAGTTGACATGTTAAATGGTGGAGGCAAGAGGTTTTGCACTGTCTGGGTCCAGAGGCCAGGAATCCTTGGCTGGTCTAAGGTTCTGCAGAGGCCTCTACATGTGTGACCTTGTCTGGAGTCTCCTTTGGTACTTGGGTACCAAGGGTTTGCCATGAGCAGCCCCTTCTATGCCAAAAAAATCCTCAGCGAGTGTCGCTGCTTGTTTCTAGTTCTTCAGCATCCGTTCTTGCTGAATGCAGCAAAGACCTGCTGAGCACAGTATTGGAAAACTGCTTCCAGGAGCCCTAAATGCAAGTAATCCTCTCCCCCGTCTTGTGCCGCCGTTGTCACTGGTGACAAATGCAACTGTTTGACGCTTCCCCACAGAAGCGCACCAACCCTTGGAGAGGAGTCCTGGGAAGAGATTGAAGAATCCTTTGTGGGGCAAGATGTGACAAATCCATTTATGCTTATTTCTGATTATAAAAGGAGATTTAGAGCAGCTTATAACTGAGCTCTATTGTTAGCTCTTACCTGAGAATTAAGGAGGTGAAGTCCATGATGCAAGAGTGCTCTAAGGGGGTTGCTTTCAGAGTTTGCCCAGCTGTTCAGTGCCCTGTGAACAGTTTGTGATGCCCCATCAGCCTTTGTGGAGGGGTGTTGAGTATCAGCAGCTCTAGATTCAGTTGTAATGTACCTTCTGCAAAGCCTGAGAAGCATCTGCATGTTCTGGGCTTTCTGGACACTGTAGCATGTTCAGTTCTTTTAGTAGTTGTCTTTAAAGTGTGCCCCTTGACTCTCCCGTCCTGTGGTTTGGCATGGGAAGGTGTCTTGGAAATTCTCTGGGTGCTGGCAGTGGGCTGGGCACTTCTAGCCCTTTTGTTTTTCTTTCCTCATAGATAGGAGCCTGTCTGATGCAAGATGCTGTATCTTTTATTTCATACAAAGAGGCCCAACATGGGGGCTGGCCTGCTGTGTGGCCTTTGTGATGGCATTTCACCTTTTGTACTGCTGTAAAGTGAGATAATAGTATTTCCCTTTCCGGGAATGTTTTGAGATCTGTGGGTTAAACTGTTGGAGAGCTATGTGGTAATAGTTCTTTGGTTTCGGATTTTTTTTTTTCTTTTCACTAGTAACATAAACTTGTCCTGAGTCTGCATGTGAGTGGTGTTCTTGTCAGGCCATAGCATGGAGACTGTAATATTGAGCTGTGCCTGTGCTGAGATTTTGCTCGATGCTTTCAGCTTTTCTCTCTTCTCTGTTTCACTCTGCCTCTTCTCTTCCTGGTTACCAGCTGAAAAAACGAAAGACATTCTGAGTTTGGACACTAGCCCTCCTCTTCTGACTGTGCCTGATCCTTTCATTCCTCTCCCATTATCCGACACACCAGGTAACTGGAACTAAGTTTATGGAGGGGGGCAGGTGGTTCTTGTTTGTTTTTGTACCCTTAATGTTTCAGTTCTATTTCTAGGCACACCTGAAATCCTGGGCCTCAGTCACTGGTGCTGGGCACTGACAAGCTCTGCTGAACTCAGTGGTAGTAATGATGTGTAGCGCTTTTTGCCATTGAATATCCGTGTGGCGGTGGGAGCGGTGCTGAGCACAAGAGCCCTTAGTCTTCATGGCAGACCCTAGGTTTATCGTATTGTTTCTAATGCCAACAATGTAGGTGTCTTTAAAGGTTCGGTATTCAAAGCCAAAAATAATCACTGGGTAATTACATCTTCTGACCTAAGCCATTTTCAAATTGGTCTCCAACTTTGAAATTAGATTTTATTATTGTTACTCTTTCTTTCCCCTAACAGTCAGTGTTTCTTTGGCTTCCAAAGTCTATTGCAAATGTGTGCTTTGTGTCAAGCACAAGTTAGTATGTAACCTTTTCTGATTTGGCAAAATTTTCTAGTGCAGTTGGTAGCTATTTCCATTTACTTTGCAATACTGCTTAAGTCTTTCCTGTGTGCACATTTCTGACTGCAGCAGCCAACACTTTTTAGCACAAGATTATGTAAGTGCTTAGGAGCTTATTTGCAAATCAGTGGGATTTGGAATATGGAAATGTTTTTATCTTGGAGTTTCTCTAAGCCCTCTGTGAATGTGTGTGATAGGTCCCTTGTCAGCTAGCCCCAGAGGACAAGTGCTTGTTACAGCTCTCACCCTTGACCTTAGCTCAAGCTGTGGATCACTGGTGGTTTGACAGTAGAGGACCCAAGCTTCAAAACAAGGTGCTTATAAAGATAGTATCTCTCCATAGAAAGTTAGGCAATTGAAGGAGGGGAAGGGGGAAAAAAAATAATCTATTTTTTTCCATAACTGTGTGGAACTTCCTTCCTTCTGGTTGATGCTCAAAGAGCATGAGAAATATGTTTTGGTTCAAAAGGGGTTTTACTCATGAATGCTGCAGTTTGAGAAAAGAAGCAGAACTTACAGGCTTTCTCCCCTATGTGAGCGCTTGCCAGGAGCTGACCTGCCGATCTATAATTTGAAAAGAACCTACAGAAGGCAGATGACTACACGTTTCTCTTCTGCACTATTTAATTCTCTGCCACTGTGCTCATCGCATACAGTTGCACACCAAGACGGTTGTTTTCCTTATTGCCTATTGCATTTTGATGTAGCACAACCGTACGAAGCAGCAGTTGCAGCCTTAGCTGCGGGAGCTCTGAAATTCTTTATAGTACAGAAGCCACTGCGGAGCAATTGCCTTTCAACCCTGCCCTTGGGTGCAGATAATCAGAGCAGCAGTTGTCTGTAGCTTTTGCGGTGCCAGGTTGCTCATCCCACAAATCTGTCCTTGACCAGTTGTGTATCTTTGCAGGCAGGTGCTAAACCTTCTTTCACTAATCTCTCTGCCTGCATGTGGCTGGTCCTGTTGAGTTCAGTGGAACCCCTTCCATGGAGGCAAAGCAGGGGGCAAGGGCATGCAGGAGATCTGGCTTCCTGCAGGTTCCTGCAAAGACATGTCTGATGTTTTTTATTTTTTGTTTTCTTAACATAAAGCTTTGAGACCAGGGGGCTTGTGAGTGTTTTCAAGGACCAGAGCTACAGACTTATCCTTAGCTTTGAAACTGAGAGGGGTTGTCTGTGCTTGTAAATTCAACAGAGAAGATACAAATCCTGGATTGGGACTCAGGTTTTCAGTCTACGTGTCTATCATGCAGAACAGTCTCGTCTTTGTTCTTCTGTGTCTGTGTTACCTGTGCAGAAACCTCTTGACAGCAAGTAGAGATGTCTTGGATGAGAGGGATGTGCTGACCTGCATGTGAAAGGCATTCTTTCAGGTGTGGCTTTTGGGTCAGCAGAGCTGGGGTTGGCTTTAGTCTTTTAGTGTATCAGCATCTCCAATCTGCCTTAGTTTTATGCAGAAGCAGCTCAATTCCTCTGGATGTTTGTTAAATATTTGCTTTGTTTGGAATATTTTTATTTCTGAGAACCTTGATAGTGAATCTCATTGCTTTGAAAACACTTTATGTCTGTCTTTTTATAGACTGGGAGCACGCATGGCCCTTTCAGAAGTAAAAGCGAGAGCCTCTACCCCTTGGTTACAAGAGCAGTGTTGTTCAGAAAGGCTTTCAGTACAGGCATAAGTGAGGCTTTTATGTGGTATTTTCCCTATTTGTCATACAGAGCCAGTTTTGTCGGTTTTCTGTGCTCCAAACCTGCAACAGCTGAGGGTCTGGCAGAGAGCTCAGCTTTTTTTGCTTAAGCCACAAACTTGCTCCCTTTGCTGGCACCTGAGGGTGCAGGTGGCATCACTTGAATGTTGGCAAGAGACCTCCTTGGGCTTTCCCACCTTTCCTCTGTGAGCTCAGAAGGACAGGTGAGCCTTTCTATCACAGGTTCCTGAGAAACAAGTAAATGATGCTTAACACATGACAAATAGCCGTAGGGTGCCTCCCCATATGACATAAATATGTTCAAATGGAGGAGTGCACTGCTGTGGAGCTACAACCAGCAGATGTGGCTTGAAGTGTGACTGCTCGCTTGTAGGTTTAGCAAGATCACACTTTTGGTTCTGTGTAGTCAGTTAAATGTGTACAGTAAAGACAAACCCTGGACAGTAGGTTCTGGCAGACTATCCTGTTTGCATGGATCAGGGCGGTGGAGATGTGTAATATCCTAGTGGAGGATGTTTTTCATTTGTTGCAGGTAACAAGCTTCTCAGTAAGTGCTTCAAGAGAGGAGGTAACGTAGCACCCTATAGGAGGCAGAAATACCAGCTCTGGACAATAATCACATGGAAGGAGAATGGTTTTCAGTATATTCCTCCTTCTCCAGTGTGTAATGGCTGCAATTCTTAATGGAATTGTAACTAGTAAGAGGAGCTGGCAAGAGGGATGTAAAAATATGGCAAAACATCTGTTAAAATAGGGGAGAATGTAATATTCATGCTGAAAACATTTTTCCTTGTGCATGTGCAGGAAAGAGAGCCAAATTCTTCTTAATAAACTTATTGCAGGCTTCACTGCTGATTAATCACAATGGAGTATTTGATCAGAATGGAGTATTTGATCAGAATGGTGATTTTTCTCCGTGTGGCTACCTAATGTCTATCAGTATGAATTTAGCTTGTATGCGTAGGGGAGGCTAAATTTTGCACAAGGTATTCTGGAGACCTGAAATTAAATTGAGTTATGAAGCTTCAAGACAGACCTTTCCCTCTGTCATTGAGGCTTCACCCTGTGAACAGTCCCAAGTCTAGGGTTTTTAAACCTGCTTTGCAGAAGCATTTAATGAGAGATTTGACCCAGAGCATGTGAATACTTCTGCTTTAGGCCGTGTTCCTTATTAACTACTGGAATTGAAATGCGTAAGTGCTGTCTTGATGTAGTTACCTGCACTCTTCTGTCCTCTGTTAGTGTCAGGAAAGGTTTTAGATATATCCTCTTTAGCCTAGAAACATCTGCTCAGATAAACAAGTTTTTGAGTAAATAACAGGTGAGCCCAGTGAATTGCACTCTGAGATACTGCTTTCCAATCGTTTGAGGGTTGGTTGCTTTGAGGTGGGAGGGGGGTGTCTCCTACTTGCTCTAGTTCCAGGTAAATGTTCTTCTCCCAGATCCCCTGTGCTATCAGCAGTCCTGGCTTATCCTCTCCTCTCTGCAGAAGAAAGAGATGAGGTGGTGGGTGTGGGTCCTTGGCAGCAGAGCAAGCAAGGAGAAGCTGTTGAGCAGCAGCACTGAGGTGTGAGAGCTGAGAAAAAGAAGTTCTGCTCCTCCCTGTTGCTGGGTGGAGGACGAACTCCCCATGCTGCAGATTGCACTGCGCCGATTCATGTGTGTGCAGGGTGATGGTACTGGTGGCCTCTCCCTGTCAGTACCGAGAATAATGACATCTTTGCACAACTCGTCGATCCTTTTTACCCCTTTTCAAAATAGAATGGATCATTCTTTGTAAATTTACACGACCACTTACTCCCTACAATAATTCAGCATCTTCACTGCGGCTGAGACACAAATTGTCTTTAGTGTAGTTAACTATTTGTTTGAAGAACAGCAACACCAAGCGGCCTCTGCAACATTGTCTTACCCATAACAGAAAGATAAGATAAGAGAAATTCCATGTCTGGCACAGCTAAGTAAACATGTAGACATAGCTGGGCAAGGAAACACAGGCCAAGAAAGCACACCTGTGTCATCTGGGCACATACTGGATTCTCATTTTTGATCAAAAGGCAAACAGCGTTGCTTGTTAAAGAATCACTGTCATGTTGGAGTTCTCTGAAGCTTTTAAATAGCACTTTAAGGATGATTTTTGCCTTTTTAGTTCCTTCAAATACTAACAGAGTTGTGTGTTTTTATGGTAGCCCGAGAGGATGCTTATCAGGGCAAAGGAAGTAGATATCTTGCAGTGCAATTTCAGAACAAAATGTGTCCTCACCCTTGACCTGTTTCTAGAGCTAGCTATCAAAAATATGTGGACCTGATAACCATAAAAAAAACATAATTGGCTTCAAAAATAGGAGTTTTAAGCAAAACTGGATTTTTCTCTTGGTGTTCTCATGTGTGGCCTTCAGGAACTGGGTTTCCAAGCTTTCTCTGCAGGATACTAAGGCAGAGTTGCGAGCTTGAGGTGAGTTTCAGGCTAGCGCAACATTTGAACTGGAAATGGGAAAGAATCGTGAAGTGTTGAGGTCTGGTTGCTGAAGCTGGCAGTTTCTAGCACCCATAAACATGAGCTAGGACTCAAACCATGGGCATCCTTGTCAAAACACATGAGTTCAGCTGCTTTAAGAGGGCCACTATTACTAATGTAGGAGGGCTCTTTTTTGGGGGGGGAACAAAATACTTGATGAAAAGTTTTTAATCGGCATAACTCTCTCTACACCAGGCCCATAAATTCTGAGAAGACAGCTGTATGCCCACCTATGTCAGAGTTTTTATAACAACTGTAAAGAAAAACTATATTCCTAATGAGAAGTTACATTTGTACCAAGATGAAACATTCAGAGAAAGTCATTGCAGACATGCACAAACCACATATTGATGTGTCCTAATGATTTGAGTTTGCGTCTTGAGTTGGGACAATGCAAAAGGGGAACTACTCATGTAGTAACTTGATGAATTAATTGCTGTATTATTCACTGAGAGTCCAATATGGTGTCTTGATGATTTGGAGCAGCAGAGCCAATAGACCACTGGAATCCCAACTAAATGAGTGTAAATAGTATCTAGTATTGTTTCTGTCTGGATTTTGAGCTTGATCCAAAGGGGTATTATTTTACAAATATTTGAGATCTTGAAAGTTAAACTAAAATGCTTGATTTTGATTTCTTAAGAGGTCACTGTTAAATGTCCTCTTATTCTCTATGGTATTTACAGAGTCGTGTGTGTGTGTATTTGAAGCATGCCAGTTGGCTCTCTTTTTTTTCCTTCTCTTTCTATTTGTGCTATGTAAGAAACAATTCCATTTCACAGAAATGCCATTAGGAAAATTAAAGTCCAGTGCCTTCTCTTGATTAGTTGAAGTCCTCTGCTGAATAACGTGCAGGGCTTCCTTTAATCCTTAATACTTGATTAATCAATTGGCACAAATCTTCCTGAGTGACTAATCTATACCTACCGTGGTAATTTGCCCTCCCACTCATAGCACACTTGACTTGGCAGGATTTTTACAACCTTGTCTTTCTTTCTCAGTTGACATCCGAAGAAAAGAACTCTGCTGTGTGCTCTATTGAATTGTCTTTCTTTTTGCTATTCCTCTGCAGTACACGAGTGAGTAACATTCTTAGTGTGTGCGGTGCCTGGCTGGTGGACTTCTTTGGCTTTGAGATGTTGCATCTTGATTGTTTGGTGTGTTACCAAATTACGACAGATTTTTGCCCTCCGTTCCTTTTTTAACTTGCAAGTTTCTTAGGAATATGTATTCTTTCTAATAGCCTGCTCTAACTAAAACCCCACGTGCCTCCCTCATCTCTTGATTTATATTTTTTCATAACTCTAGTCCTTCTTAAAATGCTTTCTGCATATACTTTGTCGCTTAACAGGTATATTGCCAAGTATAAATGCAGCATGGCAACTCAGTCTTTGGCAGTGGTGGTGTTGCAGATGCAAAGTCTGTGCAAATTGACTAACTGTAAATCTCAAAAATCAGATTTGTGCATGTGTTAGAAAAGAACAAATCTGAAGAAAAAGGTCAAATTTTTCTCAATGGATTGTCCAAAGCTGTGCTTCTCAACCTACACACGGGGTTTGAACTTGCTGCCTTGTCCTGTGATGTAAATCCATAGTTAATTCTGCTCATGCTAGATGGCATTACTTCCTTATGTTAGTGCAAATCAGAGGAGAGGCTCTTGCTTTCATTCCCAGAGGAAGTGATTTGGTGTTCCAGTCCCTGAAGCTACCAACGTCTGCCCTTTGGGGGTGCCTCTGAGGGCTGTTAGCTGTAGGCTCTTGCTTTGCTTTTTCTGTAGTGTGTTTTGCTTACTCTATTATAGGAAACAATCAGTAATTTCTTCCTGTGAGAAACTGAGAACGTAGGAATAAAGCAAAACATTTGTCTATAGGCTGCAGTATGTGGCTGGACTTCAGCTCTGGAAAGGGTTGATAGGGCACTTGTTAATCCCCCCTGCATGCTTTTAAGCTTAGATACCTTCTTAAGACTTGCTAATGAATCTTGCTTACTCAACCAGCATCTCTGCTAGCTGATGCATAGCCATGGCAAACTTGCTGCCATCCTGTCTGGAAAATGGGCAAAGTAGAAAACCTGACAGAAAATGAAACACCAAAGTCAGATCAATCCTGAACCTGAATCAAGCTTACTTTCCCTGTGATCTGGAAAGCATCTGGCAGATTTTCAGTAAGCTGTCTGGGAAAGAGGATGCCTCCAAGAGGCAACCTCATGTTGGGAGCCCTTCAGGAGCTGATATAAGATACCTTTGTATTGACTTACATTTTCTGAACCTTGTTTATCCTTGGGCTTGTTCATATGTCTAGATATGAATAGTCTGGATATGTGTATTAGATTTGAGGCAGAAGGACCTCTGACACTATAAAATCCTGAATTTCACTGCATCGTGATTGATACAGGATATGTTTTGTGCTGTCACGCTCCAGTCTGAGCTCTATACATGCACAAAATCAGTTGCAATGGGCTGTGAACAGCAGCATGGAAGTTGTTTGTTTTTTTTTTTTCTTCTTCTGTTGCAATTTGCTGCATAACTGATCTTCTTTGCCATCATGACCACTTCTAAAACGCAGCTTGTGATTGTGTGCACACATGCCTGAGGAGTCACAAGAAACTGGTACTGTAGTGGCAAAACATCTCTCTTGGTTTTCCTCCAGTAGATCTTTGTGAAGGGGATGGCAGATGGGAGAGGGTGTTCTAGAGAAGTCCATACCCGAGGCCGTAACCTCCATCTATTTCTGAAAATGGTAGATGCGTGATGTATGCTATTTGCTTTATTGGTGGAGTCTGTTCTGCAATTGATGATGACTTCGTATATGTGTGACTTGGAACTGTTGTGTTTGTACAGATGACAAAAGCAAGGCTAGTTATCCCAGCTGTTCCTTTTCTTGCACTACTGTATTTCTTATTCAAATTACTTAGCATTGCTGGCTTTTCACCATATCAGCCATGGCTTCAGTTGCAGGTGAAGCAGCTTTTCTCTTGGAAATTAAAATTAAACTTCTACTGGTGCTTTCCTTTGGTAGCAGGACCCAAAATGCATTTCAGTATCATGAAAGAGCCTGTTTTTTCCTTTCGAGGTCTGCAGCTGCCTAATGTTCATGCACAGGGAAACAGTCTAGTGTGCAGAAGATACCCTCCTTGAGTTACTGCTTCGATCATTGGAGTTATGGTGAAACAGAGGCTTAAGACCTGGGTTTATTTGCCACTGCAAAGGCATGTAGTGTTCTTGGACTTGGATGTCTGATGAGGATTCAGAAAAACTTCCTCTAGCATGTGTGCGGTATTTTAGTAAGCATGTCTTGCTGAAGAGAACAAACCGAACTCTTGTAAAGTATTTGTGCTAACTAATGTAGAACCATAGGTTTCACTGGGCCTTCAGTAACTTTTCATTTGCTCCTAGTTGAGCGTGAATTTTCCACCACTTAAAGTGACTGCTATTCCTTTGCTTTATCTCTTATTCCTACAGGTTAGTACAAGATGCAACACAAAACAGAAGCCAGGGAGATGAACTGCTAGGTCTCTGATTTTTTTATTTTTGATGTGTCTGATTTTTGTTACTTTTGCTATCTCCTTTCCCATTCATCCTGACACCTTCTTGTTTTTGTGGAACTTCTCAGCCTCCCTGAGAAGGGATAAAGTTCCTTTTAGTCATGTACTCAGAGATGCAGTGGCTACCTGTAACAGCATTGGCAGATAAGCACCAACAGTGAAGAAAACAAGAAAGGAGATCTCATGAGACAAGTAGCAAAATGAGACAAAGAACCACTGACTATCTAAAGCTTTGCCTAAAACCAGTTGAGCCCAGGGAGCAGGAGGGAAAACTAACATGTAGGGAGAACACCACCATGTTTATTCTCATAATTTCTTCATGTTTAAAAAGTTTGGGTGAGTTCAATGGGCAACTTCCTAGTGCCTGACCAAAAGGCAGTTCCACTGTGTTAAATGGGAAGTCTGCAGTAATGAAATACGAGGAAACTGTTTGGAAAGGTAAGGTGGAAGGAGGGAGACTTCAGGGAGCAAGACACTTGAAAACGGGATCATAAAAGGAATGTTTACTATATATATGTGTTTGAAGATATAGGTTGATGCAAGTGGCTTGAGAAGAGCCGGGTGTTGGCAGACAGACCTTCTGTAAGAGTCTGCTTTGAAAGGAGTATCTTAGGCCTGAATCTCTAAAATGTGAATACATTCGCAATGTGCATACACGTCACTTCATAGCTTACAAACTTTGTCTCAAGGTAGGAATGAAACCCAATCTGAAACTGCCCGACTCTGAGACAATCCATAATTTCTCCCACAGTTGTGTCCTGTACCTTGCTATGTGGATTAATTGATTTAAAACGTTAAGTCAGCTGTACTCTGGGTGGATACCTGTTATCTTACCGCATCCCTCCTGGGAAAAGGAATTGAGCATGTTCTCTGTTGTCTTGTCCCCAAGTCTCTCTCCTGTGTTGTGTTCTGCTTTCCCAACACGCTATAATCAGTTCCATCCTTCTTAGCCCCCTTTTGATAGCATCAACACCTTTTTTTTTTTTTTTTTTTTTTTGCCAAACCCCTGCTCCCAGGCTCTCTGTTCATCCAAGGAAAAAGCCCCTCTTTGCGCTGCTGAGAAGCCAGGGGTGATACGTCTGCAGCTGGGGTGTGTTTTCTTTGGCAAATGCAACCTTTGAAATTGAGTATTCCTTGTAGAGGATGGAAGGTTTCAAGTATGTTCAAGGCTGCTGTTCCCATCAGGTTTTTTCTTTCTGTTGACCTTCTTCAGGCCTTCAGTGGTATAAGAGCTGCCTCTTGGGTTGCTTTTTACGTTTCCTTCCCATCCTGGTTGCTTTAGTGTGTTGGCTTGTGAAGCTTTTCATGGGCAGTAGAATTTGTCCTGCTTTGAATAAGTAGTTCCAAAGCCGCTAGGCTACTTTTTTATTTATATAGGGCAATAAAAAAGATCGATGTTATTACCATGTATGTAACAGCACAATTTAAGCATTTTCTTTGGCTTTCTCAGCATGATAGGTCCTTTATACAGCAGTATTCCAGAACCTGTGCTTTTGTGCATTTATGAGCACATTTTCTTTGGCTAATAAATAATAACACCAACCTTTGAACTCAAACATAAAAAATAGATGTAAAAATTTTGTAAAGGTATAGCTCATTCTAATGTTAGATTATAAATGCAGTAATTTCAGCAAGTTGAAATGGCCAGATTTGTCTGTGTGGAGCAAATTTTAGCAGTGCTGTTCTACTGAAGGTGATTACTTCTAGCAAATCCTGAAAATGTTCTTTATTTTCTTGTTCTGTGAAAAAAAACCTTGTGAAAGCTAATTAAGGCCATTATTGAAAACCTAGTTAGTATGATTGTGAAATCACTCATCCGCTAGATTAATAATTGAGATTAACTTTTTGCCCAGGTTATCTAAATTTCTTTGTGTGAAGTACGGGAGTTGTACCGCTGCGAATGATGTCTGATTTGAAACCTGATAGTTGAAATAATCAGTTGGTAACTCGACAGCTGTTTAACCCAAGGGCAAGTTCTGATATCTGGCATTGTAGTGTCTCAATGATTTCTCATTTTGCTTAAGTTCTTAAGGGCTGGAAGTATTCCATTCTTGAGCATATTAATAGATGTTGTATACTCAGCTCTAGCATCTTGAGCTTCTGATAATTTCTTCCGTTTCTTCTCATTATACAAAGACTAACAAAGATCTCCCCAGCGTAGGAAGGTGAGAGGGGAAAAACTTCAGGTTTTTTTGTTTGTTTTGGTTTTTTTAAAATTTGGTTTTCAGTGGGTCATGTTACACTTTTGTGCTTTGGGTAAGTGTGAAAGATTTGCCTGCCCTTTAACAGTGGCTCCTTAGGTTGAGCAGCGCAGAGTGGATGAGGATGTCCTTGGTTGTCTTATTTGACAGTGGCCAGCTGGTGAATAGCTGCCCTCTAATATCTCTAAATGATAGTGTTATTTGCACACCAAGTTGTCCAGATGCTGTTCTGAGGCTGACACGTTGGACTATGAGCCACTGAAGTGAGCACCTGATTAATGTTGTCTTTTCTTGTTTGGTTTTTTCTTTTTTCTTTTTTCTCTGTTGCCTGCCTTCCTCCTTTTCCCGCTTAACTCAGAAAAACTGATTGAGGGACTCAAATCTCCTGAGACTGCGCTTCTGCTCCCTGATATCCTGCCTCTCGCTGACCCTTTCGGTAGCACGTCAGATGCTGTGAATGGTAAACATAAACTCAGGGTGCTTCCTCCCCTCTGTCTTACATGGCATGTCTTGTCCCGCATGGTTACTCTGCGCGTTTACCCCCACTGGGCCCTCAAAACAGCTGCTGCTGTTGGTGAAGTGCAATGTGGTAGGAAGTTATGGATTATGCTGAGACAGATCTGCCTTTTCTCTATCAGACTAGCATCTGAACAGCAAAGACTTGGTATTTGCATTTTAAATCTAGGCTTACCAATTTGGCACAATAACATGGCATGGTTCTGCTTTGTGTGCTCTTCTCGTCTTGGTAGAACTTACCAATTTGGCACAATAACATGGCATAGTTGTGCTTTGTGTGCTCTTCTCGTCTTGGTAGAAGAAACTTAATTGAAGGAGATGATGAAAAAAAAAAAATCCCTCCATTTCTGCAAAAGACTTCATGTGTAACCATGGCCCAGGCACTGAGCCTGTGTGTGTCTCTGTCAATCCTCAGTAGGATGAGGACGACAGCATTGCCTTTGACCTGGGCCATATGCAGAGAATAAACGTGCTAGGCTACTGTGAGCCCAGATGCAACAGGCTCCAGGCAGTATAAAGGTTTCAGAGTGTTGCAGAATTGTGTTTTGGTCTATTTACCAAATGTACTAAAGACTAATAATTGCAGGCTACAGTTAGTTGCAATCAGCTGCTTATATGGTTTTGCGTTCCAGCCAGGGTCTCCTGCCGGCTGGTTGCAACCTTGTAGCTTTGAATAGAGAGGTAGGAAATGAGTCACCTTCATAACAAGACTTTTTCTTCCTTTTGCAATTTCTGGCAGTTGTCTGAATACTCTTAGATAATGATCCTGCAAATCATGGACATGCACACTGCTATGCAAACAAAAATATTCATTAATCTCTCTTAGGTTGACCAATTAGACCACTTCTGGTCCCAGCATTTGAGTGCATCCTTGTTCTTTAATTTAACTTCTTGGTCATTGCCTTGACGTTGGTCCTTGGGAAGAGACCCTGACGAGCATTATACCTGTCTGATATGGCTGTGACATCTCTTCCATGTGTCTCCCCCTCCCCTTTGTGGTTTCTATAAAAGCAAATCTTTCTATCCAGCCTTTGTAAACGTCTCCTTTTGTATCCACATAATAAGCATCAACAGTAGATGATACTGGGGACTGGTGTTTTCAGTAAGACGTTGCGTTCCAAAACTTTATCACCTCTCTGTGGGGTCTGCAATCTCTACTCCGCTGGGAACTTAAAATGAAAAAACAAAACCCAAAAAACCCACAAAAAACCCCCCACAAACCCAAAAACAAAAACAACCAAACAAAAACCCCCACATCTTGACTTTTTACAAGCTTAACTGGGAATATGCTAAGGGCTCCACAGTAGGTATTTTAATGATCTGTTACTTCTAAAGCAAGGGGACTCCTTAAAGGTCAGTATTTTCCTTTTGCTGGAAAAGGCTCTTGCAAAAGCTTGTAGTTATTTGCCCAGACGCAGGGCAGGGATTATTAACCTCCCATTCCACCTTCTGGATATTTCAGATTGGGCTTTCACAAATTAAAATAAACCACAGAAAAACTCAAACTCAACAAACCCTAATGCGTTACAGTCTTCCCTCATCGTTAAATTAATGTCAGTTTAACTTCAGCCCCTTGTTGCTGCCAGCATAGCTGACGTGTTACAGGATCACTAAAGGGTTCAGATGACTGCCACCTTAGTTCCTACTTACGCTGTGTCTTGCAAGCTAACCTCTGGCTTCTTCTCTGCTCTGGTATTTTGCACATTTGGAAAGGAAAACCTGATGTAGCTGTTGAGAGTCTCATACCGGGCCTCGAGGCTCCGTTGCCCCAACGCCTTGTGTCACAGACCGAGTCGGTTGCCTCCAACAGAACAGGTTGGTGAGGCGGGAGGGTGTTTGGGGGGACAGGGATACAACATACTGATGTGGGCTGTGTAAATCAGAAAACACTGTCAGCTTAAACATAAGTGTCTCTTCTCTCACTGCTTTTCCCACCAGTGTAAATTGGGCTTGCTTGTGTGTCTTGTAAGGGAATGCTGCGTGGTTCCTTGAAGGTCGATGTTACTTGTGAAGAATGGTGCGGTATTCCTTCAGCCTGCCGTTACAGATCTGTGGGTGCCAGAGCATTGCTCTGATGAAGTGCTTCTGAAATCTGGAGCACTGAGCTTTCTCTCTGCCATTGGGGCATTGTAGTAAGCGATTCATGTCCCTTTCTTACTGAGAAGGCCTTGATCTGGCCACAGTGGATGGACTTGACCTCTTTTCAGAGGTCTCTCATGAAATAGGCAGTGCAGTTAGTTTTGCCAGAGAGTCCCTGCGACTCTGTTCCCTACTCATGCTCCCCTTCACTGCCCCCACTTTAACCTGTCACTTGTGTGGGATTTTGTTGTATGCTCAGCATTAGAGGGCAGGTAGCCCCAGAGAATGTGTTATGTGTTGCTAAAGGTGTTGGGAATCCCTCTGCCCTCACTGCAGAGCAGTAAGGAATGTTTGCTTTTTTGGTGGTTTTGCAACAAAGCTCTGTTTGTACGCTATGCGGACGGGAACAGGAATGTGAGAATATGAGCTTAACAGTGTTTGTGTCCTGTTTAATGCTACCTTGCAACCTTTGGATGCTAACCTGGATCCAGACTCTCTCACTGGGGAAGACTCTCTGCTTGACTGTTCTCTGCTTTCTAACCCTGCTGCTGACCTCTTGGATGAGTTTGCTCCTGTAGCTTTCGCAGCTCAACCTCACAAAGGTAAACTGTCCCTTTGTCTCTAACAACTAATCAGTCCTGGGACGCGGTCTTTAGCTATTGTCAAGTGAAGCTGATACTGGTTTACAGGAGCAGATGCTGTGTTCTGGTGGTGGTGTGGGGTTTTTTTGTGTGTGTTGTTTTTTTTTTTACCCCAAGCCATTGTTTTGTTTTCTTCCCAAGCTGGTGAAACTTGGAATGCATATTGAAGCACTAAGGGAAAAATATGGATAAAAGTATTTGGCTTGACTGTAAAGACAAGGTTTGTCAAAACAGGTGACATCTTCCATGAAACAAGGATAGAGCAGAAGGGGTACAGTAGGCTTAAAGGGAAGGCTTTTGTATGCACCGCTTCTTCAGGTTTGTACGTGAAAGTACTCTGGTTTTGCTTTTTGCACATGGGATTTGAGACCTGGTTTTGTGCTGCATTATTAATTCTGGAAGGGAGCCTGAAAATCATTTATACTTATGTCACAGGTTTTTGAAATTAAAGGAATTGTTTTGTGGTTTGTTAGTTAGCATCCGAGGCATGTGAGTGAGCGCTCTCAGATCTACAGAATGTTCTCCTTTTCAGACGTTATCAGGAGAAGGTTCTTGAGGCAACTGCAGCATCACAGCAAATATGAATGAAAGTCTAAGTGCAATATCCAACTGAAAAATGGAACAGTTTCATAGTAACACAAAAAAGCAGCGTTGAAGAAGAGAAGCAGACCGTGTGTAGTAATTCCTAAAAGCTGCAGATCAGCCTTCGCAGTACATCAATATTTGAGCTTGAGTAGAATTGTGGAAATACTGTGCAGTGATCTGAGTTCTGTTCTCTTTCTGCTAACAAGCAAGAGTAGAGGACCCTGGGAAGCTGGGTCCTAACTCGGATGACCTTTTTTTTTTTTCCAAACTGCAGAGCATCCAGCTGAAACCTGGGCCCTCTCCATGCAGTGTGGCTGGAGCAGTGGCACTGGAATAGTTTGAAGAGCTATCAGCTGGAGCGTGACTTGCACAGTGAACTTCTCTGTTCTGGCACATCCCTATTATGGGCTAAAGCAGTTGTGAGCAGTGCACGTGTGCCTTTGGGACAATGCCAGATGTTAGCGGATGACTCTCATGTAAGCCAAGCTTGTAGTGAGCATTGGGTAGTACACATCCACCCGGGTGGGAGGGAAGACCAGGACTTCTGTGCTATTTATTGCCTTGAAAGGAGGGACCCAGAGCACAAATGCTAGCTACTGGTGCCTCTTGACGATCGGTTTTGCTTAACTCATTTGGTAAGTATCCCTATAGCAACAGAAAATGATCTGTCCTCGGAGGAATTGCTGTAAAAAGAGTCTGTAATCAATTTTTACACTTGATGGCACTTCAAAATGAGTTTGTGTTTTTCATAGAGCTTTTGGGTTTAAACAAGCAGTTGTTCTAATTGCTCATTGCTATAATACACTTCCATGCCGCTTTATTTTGAGTAAATGGCTTGAAAAATATGTTGAGCAGTTATTACTTCGTGTCTGGAACATAGCAAAACCAGAACATTGTCGATGTGACTTAATGAGCAAATGAACTAATGGACTCCTGCATGACTTCTCCTGGGCTGTCCTGCTGTTCCCTCTGGGATGAGAAGGGCTCATATTTGATGAGGAAAGTGACACTTCTGTTAGAAGGAGTGGCGGGGGGGGGGTGTGTGTGTGTGTGTGAAATAGTAAAATCTTCCAAAATTCATTTATGGCTTGTTTTCAAACCCTGCTTTTATAGCTCTAGGCATGGTCATTAACTGTACATTTGTCTTTTTTTTTTTTTGTCTGTTTGCTTTGTTTACCCAATCCTGGCTCTGGTGAGGTAAAGCACCAATAAAGCACCTATGGGACAGACGCTGCTCTCCATGGTGTAACCAACCTATGGACCTGCTGGTGATAACATTGCAAGTTATCAGTGGGACTAGAAGACTTGAAAAAGCAGCCATGGTCCGGGCATGGACTGATGCTCCAACCATGCCATAGCATCTTTTCCATTGTCCTTTCCTAGGCTGTTTTCTGGCCTCTGAATTTTTGCTCAGCCTTCAGTATTCCTTAATTTGCATTTGCTGAATACAGCACCAAGCTGCATATATATGAGAGGGGAGAATTTTTCTACTTATGGTGATATCTAGTCACTGAGGTGAGCTCAAACACTTTTGAAGGAGTTTTGCCCGAATAGAGACCCTCAGCAGCCTTTCTCTCTCTTGAGGAAAGGTAGTCTGTAATTGGACACTGCTCCTTCAGCAGCTTCTTGTACAGCAAACTGCAGAGCTATGAGCAATTGTATGTATAAATGAAGTGAGATGGAAATGGGATGCTTGCAGAGGCTCCCAGGGAGGTTGAGAAGAGCCACAAATAAATAACTCCAGAGACAGAATGATGAGAAGATGAGACTTTCCGTTAAGGTGAAATGTCTTTGTTTTTGACACTTTACAGGCTAGTATATATAAAATAAAAAGTATGTAAGGCTAGTATATATAAAATATGACTTGTATATATAAAATAAAAAATACATAAAAAGTATAAAACTCCTATAAAATTTGTGGGGATTTTTCCTGGGTCTGATCTTCCCGAAGACGGTGTATTTCCACAAGTGGTTGCTTGCATCATCTTACCCAAAACCTGTTAGCATATTTGTCAGCTTTAGATAGGAGTCAAACAGGAATGTTCCTGTTCCTCAGAAACCATTGACTTGTACGTGTCCTTGCTAGGCTTCCAGAAGTATTTCATGTAGTAATTGAGGACCAGATTTTGGGAAGGTATTTTAGGTGTCTAAAGTAATAAGTAGTGATGCATAGCAAGAGTGTGAAAGTCCCTAAAGGTATGTAATTGCCTGATAAGGCAGATAAATTTCTCATCTACTGTGGAGACTGTTGAAAGTGCCTCCCACCAAGTGTCTAACTGCAGTTGACGTGGTTTGAAATCAATGAAATTATGTGCCAGAACTGCTCTACAGGCCTTTAAAAAAAAAAATATCTCTCGTTATCTAGTTACAGCTTCAGGCATGTAAAGTGCTTGGAAATCTGACTTCATACTGCACTTCTTGTTTTATCGCTGTAGGTGAAAGCTCAGGGGTTTTGTCTCGTGTAGATGACTGGAATTTCTTCTGTATTTTTTTTTCTCAGCCCTTTCCTTCTTCCCGTGCATGAGAAGTAACCAGAGTGCCAGGTTGCGCTCAAACTGTACTAATACCTGACAGCCAGTGGTTGATGACAAAGAATACCTTCAGTCCTTGGGAGCTTAAGCCCCAGGCTTTTACACAGCTTTGAACTATGCCAATTGTTAAGCCTTCAGATTGGCCAGATTTTATTTTGGTTCTCATGAGTTGGCTTGCATTTTGTTTTGTTTTCCCCATCCACTTTTGTATTTAATTGGTTCTCTTACTTCTTACCTTCTTTACCAAAGACTTACCAACTTTATTTCACCTTTTAAATGAAATTCCTGCTTCTAAACCCTGTCTCGGAAACATAAAGGTGTTCTAACACTTTTTAGCAATTCTAACCAGCCTTCTCTGCTATCTTTGCTTCTTTACCTCTGTTTCTCCTTTATGCTGCAGAAGATACTAACCTGATATCAGGCTTTGATGTTCCTGAGGGCTCTGAAAAAGTGACAGAAGATGAGTTTGACCCAATTCCAGTGTTGATATCCAAAAATTCACAAGGTAAGCCAGGATTTGGGGGTGAAAGAGGGAAGGAAAAAAAGAAAAGTTCTGGGGCAGTAGTGCTACAGCACATGTGAAATAATTCAAATCGTAAACTGTAAGATAGTGTCATTGTAGTATTTAGTGAGCTTAGTCTTTCTCTGATTTACATTGACCTTGAAATTTCTCTAGATGCTCTGTTTGTGAGAAGATTGCATGTCCAAGAAGATAATAGGTGTGCAAGCATCTTTTGGTCCCATGAAGTAATGTCTGCTAGGCAGGGCACACAAATACCTCTGTGGCTGAAGTGCGATGGAGAACTGCGTTCTCCGATGTTCTTATTTACTGTTCAAGCCAACGGGAGGAGGTCCATTGACACTTAAGTTAACTTGGCATGAGGCGCAAGAAAGGGAGATGACGGTAATCCTTTGTAACTCAAACT
>NW_009613429.1:69565-74482 GCF_000690535.1 Cariama cristata
TTCTGACTGATGTCTTTCAGAGGTGCTTGTGGGAACTGAATGTGAGAAGTTTGGTAGACAGTACCCACCTCCTTTGAAGAGCTTTGAGCAGAGTTCTTGGGACAGAGACTGGAAAGTTTCTCATTTTACAACGTTCCTGTCACCTAGACTACATTAACATGATCTTTGCAAACAGTTTCAGTCTTATGTAGGGTTAAGTCTAAGAAGCAGCACTGTTGCCTTAAAAGAAATAATAGTGCTGCATTTTGTAGCTCTTGTAGGGACAGAAGTAGGCAACGTTTTGCAGTCTCGCCAGTCAAACAGGTCTTCTCTCTGGAGTCACACTGTTTAAAAGTTTTTATTACAGTTTCAATATGCTAGTGTAGATTTAAAGACATAGTCCAGGGCTCCCTTTTTTTGGATGTGGTTTTTTTTGTTTGATTGTAGAACTTTTTTGACTTCCCTAACTCCCATTTTTGTTTACAGCAGTACACCTGCTCTGCATCTAATGCAAGCTTTCAAAGACTGACAGTCATTAGAAAAAGTTCTCAGACATTAGAAACTCTGCTCCAAAAAAAAGTCAGAGAAGTTTTCTACCAAAGTTGGGCCAAGATAGGCTACCTTGAATCAAAAGGAGCATCATTCCTTCAGTATCAGAGTACCAGTTATAGAAAGCCATGTGATAGCTCAGCTGTCCTTGAAGTAGCTGGCAACTCAAAAGGTGCTCTTAAAACAGCAACTAATTTTCAAGATTTAAAACTTTGAGCAGGCCTTTCTATAGGTTGTGGGAGTTCTTGTAATTGCTTTATGGATCCTGTAGTAAGGACAGATTTCTGCAGCTTGATTGTAAACCTTGGGAAAAAGAAATGGTTTGTAGAGATTTGTTGGCTGCCATGATGTTTTTCGATGCAAGTCTAGTGAGCTAGGTTTGGGGGGTGGGGAGAGGGTGGAAGAGGAAGCACGGGAATGTTGTTGCTATTGTGATGCAAGTAATGGGAGGAACTTGAGCAAATTTTCTGTTTTGCTTTGACTTTTTTCTTTCTTGCTTGCTCTTGAACATCTGAAACTGTCGTGTGTGTGTGTGTCCTGTTCAATACTGAATTCCTATCTCTCACACTTTCAGGTGGGCATTCTAGAAACAACAGTGGAAGCTCTGAGTCCAGTCTTCCCAACATAGCCAGGTCTTTACTGCTGGTGGATCAGCTCATAGACCTGTAGCAGTGACACAGAGCAGACGCAGTTTCTGTAACGTACCTAATCCTCCGTTTTCATTTCCAGAAGAGTTACCTTCAGTTGTGGTTCTTTTGGGCTTTTTTTTTTTTTCCCCCCTCCTTAATTAAAAGAAAAACAAATCTCCCAACAGGAGACAGGCACCCACCTTTCTCCCTGTCTTCCCATGCCCTGGGAAAGATTCTCAGTTCTCCAGGTAGTCCTATCTAAAGCTGGTAAAAACCTGTTACGGTTCCTTCTGCACCTGTCTTTAATAGCCTGTGTCTAAAGGGAGCACCATCCTTAGCCGCCCTGCTGAGATGTACACATAGCACCATGGAAAGCCTAACTGTAAATGACTTAGATACCTGTAGCTGATGTATGATCCCTGTGTACAAGAGACTCCTTTCTCCTTAGAGTAGTGCGTGAACAACTGTGTTTCAATCTTTGCGTTTGTGTTTTTGGGTTTGGTTTTTGTTTTGTTCCTGTTTTCTGATGAATGAGCAGGAGGAAGGGGACAGGTGAAATCAGTAGGGCTGCCCCTCTCCTGCAGAATACAGGTTAGGAGAGCTGATGTTTCTAAATCACCAGTATATGCTTCAGAGGAGGAGAAAGCACTGAATTCCTCTGAAGTAGTCTTGCCTAGTACCTCTGGTGATGGTGCATATGAAGAGAGTTTTCCGGACTGCCCCCAGCTAATGGTTTGCTGTTTAACAATCCTGCTTGTGAATGAACTGCGCTTCCTTGTGGGAGGGGGGGAAAAAAAGAAAAAAGAAAAAACCAAGATTGTTAAAGCTGCAAAAATGACCCTAAGTGAAATGTAACAAGGTTTTGAACCAAATACATGTGAGTATGGCTGTGACTAGCATTTTGTTGACCTTTTTTGGATGAAAAGGACATTGTGGCAGCAGCAGGTGTATTTTCTGTGACTTCTCTTCTGTGTTTGACTGGAAAAAAAGAAAATTCCCCCAGCCTACTGTAAATTGTGTATGAAAAAAATTGTCCTACAGTTGTTTGTCTATTTTTAATCCTGGTTTTAGTCAAGCAACTGGTATCTGTTCTGAGTTCCCCCTTTTCTCTTGTAACTGCATATAGTGCAAATCAGTTAAGTATGGAACCATTTGTTTCAGTAGACAAAGATTACTGTGGACTTTATTCCACTCTTCAGTCTTTGTGGAACAAGCATGCACTTGGTTCAGATGGTTTGAAATAAGTGCTGCTACAACTTGATGGGTTTTACCTTTTCTTTTTCCCTTCACATGCTTAGTTTGTCAACTAGCTGGATACGCTAAACTTGTTTTCATTGGCTTATGGTCATGAAGTCCGGAATTTCTATCTTGTATTTGAAAGCTCTTTCTGAACAGAAGGACTCTTCCTCTGTAGTGGAATAATTAATAGCTTATTGCTAACCTTGTGTATGTGTATGTAGCTGTATTAGTAAAAGTGCAGTTTCCCATGTGCGAAAGTATGAACGACTGAACTATGTATGTACTGACCTCCCGCTAAGAAGGAAAGAAATCAAAGTTCGTGACTACTCCTTTCCTATCTCCAGTCTCTCCGCTATTCCCCCACCCCAACACTTAGTTTAACAAATTCTGTAAATAGAACTACCATCGATTGTGTCTGCTCTACATTACTCTTCTTTTAAAACCTACACTTAATAATAAAAGTATTGCTTAAGTGTGTTGTATCATTACATGTGTATACTGCACTTTCCGAGAGAAGCTTTACATAAGAACTATGGAAATGACCTTAGTAAAATTGTGGATAGAACTTTATTATTTTTTTGTTTTATATTCCTAAAGCACAGGCAAGCTGGACTGGAAAACATGAAGACGCTATAGATAGAAAGTTATTGTATAGTCAGATACTGAGATTATATGAAAAGAGAATGGATTTTAAAAAGTAACCATCTACTGTATATTAGAAACAAAGATTTCTGTGAATTAAAGTACTTTTAAAGAATGTTTAAGATTTTACATCTAATGGCGCTTGTTCAAGGGTTCTGGAAAAAATTATAAATGCACTGGGTTTGTTAATAATGCTATTAAATAAGCAGATGTGAATGTTTATTTTATTGCTTTTTCAAGTAGCTATTCATGGATCTGGGTGGGAAATACAATACAATGGGAGCATACGTTTTTAGAGATGTCCGTTATCTAGACCTCCTTCATCAGAAAATACTCGCCACTAATTTGTGGAATGAATGGAAAATGAGAGACGAAATGAGTGGATATTTGGGATTAATTTTAAGCTCTCCAAAAAATGTGATTGTCCTACAGGCTTTACGTTAGTGTTGGTATGCTGCTCAAAAGTTGAGGAGTTTGTGTGAAAGCTGCTGCTGTGAAGGAACAAATTGGACTTTTATCCATCGTCCGCATGGGAGACATTTGGTACCCAGCGTTCCCAAAATGGCGTAAGAATGATTCTCTCATAGCTATGGTTGGAGCCTTGTTTGAAGCCATGGGAGGTGTTTCTGTCCCCTTTTAAGGGTCATAGGGTCAGGTGTTGTTAACATAATACAAACCTACAGTCAGCAAAATCACAGCAGTGATTCTCCTCTCTGCCTGCTGTGTGCTGTTCATGTCAGAATGACAGAGGAGTCTTTCTGCCCTAACAGGCTGGAGCTTGTAGTAGGGTTCTGGGCATTAACTTTTTTGACGGATCCTCTTGGTAGGATGCTACAAATGCAAGCACGGTACATGGAGCCATTTCCTTTCAAGTCAAGGTTGTGCTTTGGATGCAAGAATAAACTTTGGTTTTGGGGTGGCAAGATGTTCAAAGGAATAGTTGGAACCTAGATGTTGGTTCTTGCTTACTCTGAGGGAGCCTGGGTTTTGAACTGCCCCTGCCTTTGGAAATCTCCCCAGTTCATCTTTTACCTGGTTGAGCACACCCACAATTCAGAGATCAGGAAATTTGTGTTGTTTCTGACAATATCCACTGTGTTGGGTGCATCTGTCCCAAAACCAGAAGGTGCAGCTTCCTGAATTCGGGCTGTCCAAGTCTTCACAGGGTTCCTTGGGACTTGGCCAAGAATCTTGGCACTGGTGGCTTTGTGGCAGACCTTCTCCATCCTCTCACAGCCCATTTACCACAAGCGAATGGCAGCCTGAGTGAATCTCTGTGTAGAGCAAATTTATTTTTAGAGGGGGGCTTCTTGTGAATGAATGACCATGGCGTTCTTTAGCCTGAAAGCTTGCAGGATATTGCCCTCAGTGACTTTCCAAAATGACCTTATTTAAAAATTGATCTTAAAAACCAAAAAAAGTTATTACAATGAAAGTTCAGATGTGATTCAGAACAAAGACAGAGTTCAACAAGTTTTGGGGTATCTGAGCAAACATAAAATGTGGAGCGTGTGGACTTCTGACTACAGAAAATGTCGTCAAGCACATAGCGTGCAGCAGTAGCATCCAAAGTGTGTGCCCACCTGTAAGGAGTAAGTTACTTTCTTTTTAGCCAATATATCATCTACTTCAGGAACTCTCACGGGAATCAGTCAGGGTTCAGGAGCAGCTGGCGTGGATGTGGGGGAAGCGTGAATGTGATGTGATGGAGTGCTCTGATGAATGAGGCTTATCGGTCAACTCGGTTACCAGTAATCGGGTGAGACTGGTTCCTGTGACTTCTCATTGCTGATGTATGTTGGCACTGCACATTAAAACTGCATTGCTCCCGCGGGAAACAGACTTGTGGTGGAGTGAGGAGGGGGAAGGAGTTTTCTTT
>NW_009613429.1:74501-80219 GCF_000690535.1 Cariama cristata
CTGATGTATATGTTGGCACTGCACATTAAAACTGCATCGCTCCTGCGGGAAACAGACTTGTGGTGGAGTGAGGAGGGGGAAGGAGTTTTCTTTATTTTTTTTTTGTTCCTGTGTAGCCTGTTTCTGTAAGTGAAAGAAGCTGTGCTCTGCACAGGAGCGCAGACTCCATGCATGGCATCAGATCTCGCTGTTCTTTGGGAGGAAGGGTGGGTGGCTTGGCTGGGGTTGTTTTAAGGACATTACTGACGCGTGAGACTTGTGCTCCTGCCCTGCACAGAAGGGAGTTTAACCCCTAGAAACTCACCTTATGTTTTTCTTGGATGGTCACAGACTGCATCTTAAAAATGACTTGTGTACATAACACTTGTGAGCAGTACAAATGAGGGGAAGACCAAAGGATGCTCCAGTTTGGTCAGTCTGGAATGTGGTGTGTGCGGTTGGTGCATTTAACACCCGCCCTGTCTCCCTTTGCGTGGTGCAAATGACTGTACAAGTGTACCAAAACTAGAGTATTAAATTCCTTATCTTCTGGAACCGAAGAACCCTAGATCTGCTCCTAGAGCTGCTACTGTGCAATGACTTTGGGCAGAAACGCTTAATTCTGCTGTCCAAATTGTTGTCCAGTATCACAGTAATGGTGATGCTGACCTTTCCTATTCTGCTTTGATGCCTGCTCACAGAAAGCACTGTGGGGGTAGTTCTGTATTGTTGTTTAACGATATCGCTTCTAGGAATTGGAATACAAGGAGAAACTCCACCGTTTCAAGAACAAAGGAACGAGAAGTCTTCTGACCCTTTTAAAATGGCAAACTAGTCATCTTGCATACTAGTAATTGTGCTGATTTTTAGCTATGTGTTACTGTGTGTTGAGACCTTCCTGACCTTGGCTTGATGAAATCAGGAGAGTTATTTGGTGGCAGAGTGGCTTTAGACTCTAGAAATGCCTCTGTCGCCCCTGACTTTCTTGTTTTGGGCTCTGCTCCAGAAATGAGATCGTTGTCTTGGTGATGGCTCTCCCTCCTTGTAGCCCCCTGTAATAGGGAGGTGAAATCTTTTATAGCTTTCCTGTCAGTTATTTCAGTATTTTGCTGCTTCAGTGCACCCTTTTCCTTAGAAGATGGGGAAACTCCATGTGTCAGTGCTGTAACTCAGGGGTAAATGGTCTTTTCTTCAGGTTGCTGTCTGAATACAGGCAGGATGTATTCCTGGGGTACCAGGTGATAAGTGTTTTTATTACTAAGGTTTTTCCTGTAGAAAGGGAGCCTGAATATAGTTTAGGAATTGTTTCTTTAGGATGTATATCTGACTGTGGAATAAAAAATTATACACGAATGTTGTACAGGGGTAGGGAGAAACCTTATCTATCAACTCAAGCTTCTGTAAAGATTTTATGCTGTAAAGCTTTCAGTTGTTAGGAGTGTGCGTGCATTAAAACTCAAGCATTAATTGAAAACGTAAGGGATGCTTCCATGTGAAGTAACACACAGACCTCGGGAGTCCAGAAGAGGAGAGGACCAGAGAGGCAGCTGCCCATTGACGGTGTCCGTCTTGGCATAGGCAGATGTTCGCAAACGCTGCTGCTGCAGAAGGGGCAGCTCTTTTGTCACGAGGGGTTGTGGGCGCTTTGTGTGTTGATTCAAGCAAACCATCTGCCGCTGTCTTTTCAGGCTTCTCGCGTAGCGTGCCCTTGGTGTGAATGGGAGCCGAGTCGCTGCAGCGAAGGGGCAGGGCTTCAAACAGAAAGGCACTGTCTTAGTTTCACGAGATTTGTCCTTTACCCTCGTGCTCTTACCAGCTCGCAGAGTGACCCTTTCTCTCCTTTACTGTAACGCAGAACAAAACTGCCATGCCTCTTCATGTGAAACCGTCCCTCGAGCGCTTCAGTCTCGCTGATCTCAGACCTGCCAAAGCATCCATTGGCGCTGGCTGACTTAAATTCTCTGTTGTCCTAAAAGTTATGCAGCATGCACCTCTGAAATGCTCATCTGCAAAGTCTGTAGCTGTGGCCGCTTATGGGAGTGCGCTGACCTTGTCTTGTTAGCTCTAACCTGACCTTTACATAAAGAGGTTTGGGTTTTTTTGGTTTGATTGCACATTTCCATGTCTAAGTATAGCTCAGACCTTTTTTAACAGACGAGATTAACAACTGAGAGATGTCTAAGCCACTGTCTAGTTAAACATGCACCCAGGTGTTAGCTAAAGTAAAACGCTGGCATGATGATGTCTTGCTTGTTGTAGTGATGCTGCCACAGCTCCTTCTGGGACTGTCCCTTTGCGTTCTGCCAAAGGAAAGAAACTGAGAGAACCCGAGAAGGTGGGAAAGAAAAGGTGCCGGAGCTGAGTTACTGTGGGATGGTGTCTGGAAGCCAGGTCTTCCTCCTTCAACATCAGAAAAATAGAACATGGAGTGTAGATGGTGCTCCTCTCTTGTCAGTAAATCCCCAAACTTCCCGGGTAGCCCACTGTATTTTACTATTACTGTGCCCGTTTTTGTTGTTTTCAAATTATCAGGGCCCTTGACTGAAACCAGCTCCTACCTGAAGGCCAGAATGAGCTGCTACCTAAGCATTGCTTCCTTTTTTTTTTTTTTTTCCCCCCTCCCTCCAGAGTAATTAACAACTCCTGTACTGGCCTTAGCAAGGGAGAAAACTGCTTCCAAGCATTTGGTGCCCTTCTCACTTATGATGGGCAAAGAGAGCAAGAAAGCATTGGAAAAAGTCTTTTTCCCTGAAAATAGAGCGTTCTGCCTATCATACAGTGCCTCCAAGTTGAGAGACGCATGCTGCTCCTGTCCTATGCACATGGGCTTGTATCCTGTCAACCCTTCTCTTGGTCTGTCCTAAATGTCATCGCTTACATGAACACAGACACCTCCTAACGCAAGTAACTCTTTAAAAAGAAAATTCTGATTAAATGACTTGTTTGTGCTGTTCTTGTGAAAAGCAGGTCATTGGTTTGCATTGGCATGATGTTCACCATGATAAATGCCTTTTTCCTTCCCTTGTTTTCCTGGACGCTATATTTCAGTGAGGACCGGGTAATTCAGAGGCATTTGCGTGATGTGGCAACTGATCTTGCTCTGCTTCAGCCTGTGTTCTCAAAATTTCACGGTAATACCTGGTAAATATATCACCAGCCTCCTGGCAGAAAACACCACCATAGACGTACTGTTCCTGTAATCTGGGACTGGCATCTAAGGTTAAACCATTGCGGACAACACAGGCTTCAGGAAAGACAGATAGTATTTTTGTAGAGTAACTTATAAAATGTTCACATAGCTACACTGTCTTTATTTAGCAGTGTAATGTATCTAAGTGAATAGTTTCCCAATAAATACCGATTTTGATGCCTAATGAACGACTATTGTGTCTTTAATTGTGAGAAGTGACAGAGAACGGGTTGACTTGCATACGTCTACGGACTTGATCAAGAAACAGTGCCTTGCGGGCGGCGATAGGTGTGCAAACGTGAATGATTGACCTGGGCAGAGTATTAACCTGGGCGATGATGCTATTATTTCACAGCAGGGTGGGTTGGTTAGTACCTCGCTTGTCCATCAGTCTGCAGATACCAAACAACTTCCTTACCCTCCTCGTTCTTCCTGCAATTCATACCGCTTAGTTTTCATGTGCCTTTTTCCTATCCTCTTGCTAACATGAGTCCAAAGACATACTCCTAACCTGCCAATAGTTCTTTGAAGGTAAGATATCTTCTGTTCTGTCTGTGTGAGTCGTAAGGCAAAACCGACCCTATCTTGGGCTCCTGTAACTGGAGAAGAGCTGAACAGCAAGCCTCTCCCCACACTAACACAGAAGCAAGCCAGATTGTTGTGTTAGAAACTTGATTTGATGTCATGGTATGGATTGTTTAAAATCATTGGTCTTGCAGTGGTTTAAAATAATGCTTCTATAGTTACCAGGATTCATTAAAAGCTATAGGCTGACCTTTGTTCTTTGAAACGTGTATGTTATTGTAGCAGACAGTAGGGCATCCCTGTGTATTTTACATGCCCGAGTGTAATTCCACGTATCCGTGGGATGGCTCACAGAAATAGAGGCTATGCCAAGCTATGTATCTGCTTGTTGGGCAGTCAATAAGCAACAGCGCAGAATGAAATGACAAAACTTGTCTGTTTGCTGGAGCTTCACTCCAGGCAGCAGCGTTACAAAGTGAAAACCTCTCCGATGGTGGTCGTCGTTGTGGGTAGCAGAGAAAACGTCGTGGAATGGTGTTGAGAGAGTGCTGGGTGTGCCCATTCGTGTGTCAGACATCTTCCATCTCTTTCTGAAAACCGGTACTTGTGGTGTCCCTGAGCTGTGAGGCAGCGCCGAGTTGCGTGCCAGTTTGTGTGTTGTAAATACCTTCCCCGGCATTTTTATTTTCTTTTATTTGCCTTCCCTCTCCTTCCCATTTTCCATGTGTGATGGTGGTTTAAATCTGAATGGCATGACATTTCTTGTGTAATAAGTACCTTTCATTCTTATTTGTGACTGGGGAGATGGAGCTTGTGGAGTAACACTCTTCTGTTGCATTTTTAGGTCTGCAGAGGGATCCGGCCCTATTCCCAGCTGTAGCTCTTGAACTCTGTAAAGGGCCTTCTGGCAGTGATGGACTTGCTTTGTACAAGGGTCAGCCTGAGATACTGGCGGTGAAAGCGCAGCACAACTCGGAGTCAGACTACTTAACAAGAGATGGTCCTTCAAGCAACAGCTCCTTCTACAGCAGCGAAGGAGAGGGGACAGACCACGAAGGAGATATTTTGGACTGCAGTGGGTCCAGGCCTTTACTCATGGATTCAGAAGAGGAGGAGGAAACCTGCAAGTTGTGCCCAGGGTTCCTGCAGTCTGCGCCCAGGGAAAGACGTGAGGCTTCCAAAGAAGATCCCCACTCCCAGTCTTCTCAGACTAGAGCAGGGGAGATGCTGTTCCCTGCCTTCACCGGGGAGGTTTTTAACGAACCGGACGTTTTTGCCACAGCTCCTTTCCGAAGCTTGAGAAAAGTGCCTGATGAGGTGGATGTCTTTACCAAAGCTCCTTTTATCTCCAAGAGCAATGTGGCTCTTAAACATCCAGAAGAAGCAGATGTATTTCTGAGAGCCCCTTTCACTAAAAAGAAAAGCATGGAAGAGTTGACTTCCCATAGTATGTCTAAGGAGCCCTTCGCACCACCCGTTTTCCTAAGTCAAGGAGGCGATGTCCAACACAGAGCTAACCCGACGTTCCCAAGCCTGGATTCGGCAATGCGTGGGTCCACGGCCTCGGCGAGATCTCAGTATCCCTCTGCCGGGTTTACTCAACCAAGCAATCTTCATCCCTCTTCCGTAAGGGCCACGGAGACCCAGGAGAACGTCCCTTCTAAAGGTGTGCTGCAAGAGCAGGGCAGCATTGCCAGTGAGAGAAACCAAGGAGGACACGCACTGCCCCAGGAAGCCGTGCTGGGCTCCGTGGTTAACAAGCCGTTCCGTCCGCAGTCTTTGTCAAAATATTCCCGTCACTACAGTCCAGAAGATGGGCAGGGTCTTGAAGTCAAGCCCATAGCTGCTTACAAAGTGGTTTCTCAGACCAACAGACAGGTGATAGCAGGATCTGTCTCTGTTGCCCCTCTGTCTTCCAGGACTACAGAGCTGCCTGGCGTGGATCCGTTTGCTTCAGCACCCTTTCCTTCCAAAGCAGGAAAGCAAAAGCCTTAATCTGCTGTGAGCTGGGAGGTGTGCTTCCC
>NW_009613430.1:0-2032 GCF_000690535.1 Cariama cristata
TCTCCCTTTTCTCCATTCCTTCCCCTCCCATGAGGGAGGGAGTGGTTAACAGGGAGCATCTGCCACCCATTTGAAGAGCTAGCCCAGCCTTAAATGGTGACAGCAGTCAGTCCAGACTGATCCTGTCCATACATAATGCATCTTCTAAGCAAGACAGCACCACCTTCTAGCCACTCCTATAGAGGTAGCAGATATTGATCATCTCCCTCACCAAGGACGTTTGAATTTCACCTATCACTGAAAGAGACCTCTGGTTGACCCTCACAGAATTGTAAGAGTCTTTTAGGTTGGAAAGGACCTTTAAGACCTTCAGGTGCAACCATAAGCCTACCATGGCCAAGCCCACCACTAAACCATTTCCCTAAGCACCATGTCTACACACCTTTTAAATACCTCCAGGGATGGGGACTCCACCACTTCCCTGGGCAGCCTGTTCCAATGCCTGACAACCCTTTTGGTGAAGAAATTCTTCCTAATATCCAATCTAAACTTCCCCCGCACAACTTGTGGCCATTTCCTCTTGTCCCATCGCTTGTTACTTGGGAGAAGAGACTGATCCCGACCTGGCTACACCCTCCTTTCAGGTCACTGTAGAGAGCGATCAGGTCTCCCCTCAGCCTCCTCTTCTCCAGGCTAAACAAAAATCCCTCAGCCGCTCCCCACCAGACTTGTGCTCCAGACCCTTCACCACCTTCGTTGCCCTTCTCTGGGCTCGCTCCAGCACCTCAAGGTCTTTCTTGTAGTGAGAGGCCCAAAACTGAACACAGCACTCGAGGTGCGGCCTCACCAGTGCCCAGTACAGGGGGACGATCACTGCCCTCGTCCTGCTGGCCACACTATTGCTGATACAAGCCAGGATGCCGTTGGCCTTCTTGGCCACCTGGGCACACTGCTGGCTCATATTCAGCAGGGTGTTGACCAATACCCCCAGGTCCTTTTCCACTAGGCAGCTTTCCAGCCACTTGTCCTCAGTCCTGTAGCATTGCATGGGGTTGTTGTGACCCAAGTGCAGGACCTTGTACTGAGCCTTGTTGAATCTCATACACTTGGCCTTGGTCCATCGATCCAGCCTGTCCAGGTCCCTCCGTAGAGCCTTCCTACCCTCCAGCAGATCAACACTCCCACCCAACCTGGTGTCATCTCATGCTTTCAACACCAGATCTACTCCTGAAACTATACTGAAAAGCATCAAGAAATACCAGATATCCCTGAAAGTTTATTTCAACTACCTTCTACAAACAGCAAAGGTGTGGATTTGAAGCCTGAAGAGGACTCTGCCCTCTTTAGGGGAGGTAAAATGTGATTTTCTAGCACTCAGTTGCCCTCCACCAGGCAGGGCAGATGTAAAGTCAGATCAGAGTAACGTTTCTGGAGCTGACCTACTCAGGGTGAAAGTCAGCTACAGAACTAGATGTTCTTGGCATGGACAAACACAACTGTTTTATTGTCTACCCATGAATGCAAGGGATCACATCCAGCATGGGAACTGAGTAACCTGAAGCTATGGGTAGGAAGTAGTGGAGTGAGGTACTGTCTTCTGATCTTGCTGCCACTGAGGACTTCACTACAGGAACACTAATGAACAATTCCAAACGGAAAGTCAGTGAAGATCTGGTTACTCTGCCGTTGTGGGGGCAGGGGCAGAGGACAATATAGTACAGGAATCCCGTGGTAGGTCTGCACATCCATGCTTTTTTTGGCCTATGCTGCCAGTGGCTTACAGATGAGGTTGACATTCCTGGGGACTTCCACTACCAGCCTCCTTCCACATTGTATCCCTTCTGAAGGGTTCTTCAGAAATCCTTCACAAACAATCACGCGCTCAGAACTTACTTATTATTCACTACCTACCTATTTTCTTGGAGGAAAGTACAACATAGGTCATTCTACTCAAAGAGAAATGGAATTATACATGCAATGATGCAAGCAGAAAGGTAAAAATATATTTGTGATACATTTATAAAAAGCAGGAAAAAAGATATAAAACTTATTTTTAAAGTGTTTCCAGAGTCAACACTGTTTTGGAGCAGGA